>NW_009603009.1:57585-85983 GCF_000690535.1 Cariama cristata | reverse complement strand
AGGGAAGGGAAGAGTGACTGTGAAGAGACTCGTTAAGGTCAGTAGTCTGTAGTTTCCTAGGAGTCCTACTAGCATGCAGACACAATTTTACCTAAACAGTAGAAAATCTCAGTAAGCAGCAAGGTTGGCATATTTTTTAAAAGTGGCCAATGTTTATTCAGTAAGAAAAAGAAACAACGACAGTGAGAAGAAGAATAAGAACCCAGGTCAAATATTCAGTATCCAATATTTGATTCAAAACTCATATTTTACTTTTTTTTTCTTTACTGAAGGTGTGCCTAATTAAGGGATTCTTGTTTATTTTCTGACAAAGTTCCATCACAACCGAAATAAAGGCAATGGCTCCTGTGAAAGTTGCAAAGACTAAGACATCGGTGAAATTCAGAGTTTTGTAATGTTGTGGTTCAGGAGGGAAGAGAAGTACCAAATCTGATGTCAGCAGCCACCCGTATGGCAAAGGAGAAGGCGAATCCCCCCAAATTCCTTTAAATAGCTTACCGAGTGCTATTTTCAACATAAAGGTGAAGGGTGCGCTGGGAGAGAAGCGTTCAGTTCTTCATCAGACACAAGGCTGCTAACAAAGCTGTCACCTCCTCCCCTCCCACAGCCACCAGTGTCACCATTCGCAGCTCCAGTGCCAGCATCTTCAGCGCCTCAATCATCTCCGATACTGCCCCTTCCATCATCGGCACCAGTGAATTTCTCACTATGCCTGCTCCTGATACAAGTCTCACCAGCAGCCCTTTTAAACACCTTTGAGCCTCTCTTTCTCTCTCTCTCACATTGAAACATTTCAGCTGACAGTCTATTTTTTAAACACTCAAGGGCTGGCTTTTAAAGCATTTGATGTCTCTAACATTTCAGCCCCTTCCTTCACACCTTCTGCTCATAGGGCCAAGCTATAGGTCAGGAATTTCTTCTAGTTTCCCCTCCCCCCAAAAAATAAAAAAAAAATCCTTTGTTTTCTTTTCACAAGAATTCACCTCGTGCCCATGTTTAGCTGAAGCACAATGAAAGAAAAATAAACTTTGTATGGTATTATCAGAAACTATCAACAGAGCGCATGCTGAAAGACAAAGGATTTATCAGTATTAAAAATGTCTTTAATTTGTGAAAACTGGAAATTTGCCAGAATTACTTGCTTGTTAATTTAACCATTGAACACAGACCTTAAATTGCTGTTTGTGAGACTTCTACAAACATCAGAGGCGGTTTTTCTCTTACTTATCTGCAAGTATTTTTAAGTTAGAGAGTCATTAGAAAAATTAATTATTATTTTTCAGCTCAAAAATATGTACATTGCCCTTTTTGCTGAATATTAAGTGTGCTGTATAGCTTTTCATCAGGATCTGTGAAACTAGAATAACAGAGTGAATCAACGAGACTAAAATTAAATGGGAAGAACTAAGTATACACGCCGCTTCAGCAGCTGTTTACATAAAGTGGACATTTCTTTCCTGTTTGTAAAAGCTGATCACAAACACGAATACCTCAATCCATGCACATCTTTAGAATGAATTATGCATTTCCCTAATGGGCATAAGAACTAGGAAAACAAGGTGCCATCATTAATTTGGAACAGAATAAGTTCAGGGAAAATCATCTGTCCTCATAAACTGAAAACCCTTGCAAACCCTATATTAAATGTCAAAATCTACAAGATAGCTCACCTTCAACTACAGGATAAGGCGGATGTGCGTCTCGATTTTGTTCACTGTGCTCAGCAGATTCTACTTTGGTGTAAATAACACTCTTTTTTTAGCAATTAAAATATTTTTATTTGTTCTGCACTTTGTTGGAGTCCATGCCACCTTGCAAGAAGATATGCTGTCTTTTAGAACTTCTCCCTAGAGCTTAGTGCTGCTGCCTAGATCCCTGTGTAATTACTGGGAAGCATCAGAGCTCCTATTTCAGGCTGTCTCTAGATTCAGGAATCTACATTTATGATCTTTAATCAGATCACACCCAGAATTTGGACATGTGTTTTAAGCCTGTGGAGAAGATATTTGATTAGTCTAAAGTGAAAAGGCTAACTAAAAGTCCTCAGAATACTTGGTGGTGTAAGACACCTTCAGAAGAGCTGATTGTCACACATTTGACACTCATCTGTTTTTAAAAGCGGGCAATTTTAAGCTATTTCAGTCTGGGCCACCAGAATAATTAATGGTTTCCAAATGTCTTTGACACTGAATTGAATAGGTCATTCAGCCCTGTGATATATGAAAGAGGCCAAGAATTTGACCTTACCTATTTAGGTAGAAAGGAACTCCAAGGGAAGGAAAAGGTAAGATATCATCCGTCTTCCTCACTCCTTCACTGGACTCAGCTGTTCCTACCAACACAGAAAGCACAAGTTCTTATTTCTGCAAAAACAGATTATGATCAAGTCCAGTAACACCATGCATACAATCATATATTCCTGGCCTCTTAGAAATATAGGGGGTTTTTAACTATGCCTTGAACACTTTTATTTATTTATTAATTTAATACAACATGCAGTCATCTGAGTTTGTCCCCCTTCTTTTTATTACTTGGTTACACTTTCCATTTGGAGTGTTTTGATTAAAAACAATTACTTTAATGCCATATCAACATGTGATGGTAAAAATTTTATAATAAGAAAATATCAACTCTGAAATTTCAGATCCCATATCTGTTTGACTAGTAGAAGCGCAACACAAGAAGAAAGATCAGAGACTGGAGGAGCGTAGGAAAAACAAACCAAGGAGGAGAGTGGATGTTGATGAATTAAAGAAAACGGTAAATTCTTGAGACAAATTAGTCTGACAGTTCAATACAACATTGGAAATACTAGCCTAATCCCAGGTACAATTTTTATGAGCCACAGCTAATGCCATCACTTTATAGAAGCAAATGCAAAACTTGCTTAGAACCTGACATTCTGAGTTATTCACAGACATTGCTGATACAGTCAGCAAATACAGCCTCAGAACACTGTTACCACTCACAAAATGGTGCTCCCCATCAGAAGTGTTTCAGGTTGACCTGTTTTTCCTATGAAGGATAATATGCAAAACAGCAGTGTGGGGTGTAAGACTCTCCTGTCTAACTGCTATAACGTGACTGTCTCGTGAGTTCTTAAAATGAACTGCATTTTCAAGTTGAATGGGGGGACCAACCACTTCTGAAATATTGGTTATCTGCTCAAGATACACACATGTGTACGTAGCCTCAGGCTACACACCCTCTGCATTAACGTCTCATTAGAATCTGGGGCTCAAATATTGCTTTCGCCCTCTTTTGTTTGGTCCAATGTTCTTCGAATCTCACACTTAGAAGGAAGTTATACAAGTTGCATATGAAGGTGACCTGCTCATGCGAAGAACCAATACCCCTATTCTTTGTGGGGCAGGAGCACGGTAAAGCACTCTCGTATTTTCAGTTACCCTCCCAGCAGAAGAAACAATGACCATAGGGAAAACTCAGACCTTTCTGAGTGTAGCTTGACATCCAGTTATGCCAGCCAACCTCACTTCTGATCTAAATTGATATTTTCACCCAAGTCCCACTTTCTACTTTCTGGCGCTTGAAATGAGGATGAAGAAATCCAGCTTACATCTGAGTCACTGAGATAGTGCCTTCTCAACAAGGCTGATGCTGCAGTGGGAGTTAAAGACACAGTACCTCAAAAGTAGGGTCCTGATGTCAATGGACCATTCGCTGTTTCTTTTCTGCCATAATCACACTCGGACCAACCTCTCTAGTTTTGCCTAAAGGCACCTTCGTGTTACCAGAGAGTACCTTCTACACTCTCTCCAGGAGAGTGTTACTAATTTCCTTCTTGTTCATTGCCTCTTCACTGCACACACAGATTTTTGACAGCCTGTCCTAGATGGTCTTCTAATTTGTCCCAGTTCTGTACTACAGCCTGCTGGCCCATGAACGTTTACTTCACCATCATTCTCATAATCCCTCAGTGACCACTTTGTGGCTTGTCTCTTGTGCTTAGCCAAATCTTCTCATCGTCCAGTGTGTCTAAGGACCCAGGCTTACAAAAGACAACATCTATTCCAAATGTGATTCTTGCATATCAGCAACGCTCCTTGCAAGCTAAATTCCGCCCAAACAAATCGCTCTGCAGGATAAGGGCGTTAAGTTTTAACTGAATATCTACCAAATCTGCCTAACACCCTTCTTCATTTCTCTAAGGGAGTTGATTCACCTTCATAATTCTCTCTGCTGTGGGTGTTCATTTACCATTCTGACATAATCTAGTGCCTCACTGCATGATGCTGATGATGTTTTTGTCAACGTGAAGAATGCAGTACAATTGCTGCAGAAATTGTCTAAGAAACTGAGACCTTAATATGTACCATCTGTTTTACAAAAAAGCTCAATGTGGTAATGCATTTGCAATACCAGAAGCAATATCTCTAAGACATGAAATGAACATATGCTGTCTAAGAGCCTTCAGGCTGACATTGAAAAAGAGAAAAGATAGTACTTCAAGGCAAATATTGTCCCAATAGAAAGACTGCCAGAACCAATATGGCTCAGTCTATTGACAAGTCTCTGGTGAACAACATCATATAAAGACATGCACATTGTTATGGGTTGTACAGCTCTATGCCCCATTTTTTCAGCTTGGGAAAAAAAGTAGAGAACACCTTGACTGTCACACTGGCTATTCTCCTGTTTCAGATCAACAGATGTTGTCAGATGAAGACATCCTATCCATTATTCTTTGATTAACTGTTTTTTTAAAACAAGCCAATGAAACTCACAGTAGTTTCTTGTACTAGGTTAAGTAAGCATCCTGCTTGGAAGGAAAGAACTGAAAAAAGCCTCTCCTTTCTAGTGTATTTTTTTTTCCATTCCTAAATTAATACATTTTATGCATGAAGATATCTGTGATTCTGAAGCTAAAATGGTATTGAAACTACAATAGCTAGTAATGAATTTTATACATACCAGAAGATACAGTAATTTTATTTTAAAGTCTGTTATCCTTAAAGAAAAGGATCTAAGTTATTGTCCTGTCAGCCACAGTTTATACCAACATAATCTAAAATCTATGTTCCTTTCATAGAAGACATAAACAAAAAATGCTATGTTACAGAAATGGCTGTCTTTGGGTGACATTTTAATTGTCTTCCATTTAAAAAAAATAAAATTGACAAGTAGCCTCCTCTAATTTTGGCAAATCAGGCATATTCTCTGAATATCACTCTTCCCAAAACATTTTGGTTTGCTAGATTTTGAGGGGAATCAGGAGTGGATAAGGCATTTCATACACTAAACATTTGGGTTTGCAAGCAATTTTTAACTAAGGGGCAGGGGGGGACAACTATGGGAACTGTTATACACTCTATGTGAATTTGCTGCTGGCCATAAAAGCATCAATACCTTTCATGATGTAAAGGAATCTAGCCAGTTATTTTCAAAGTTAATGGCAGGATTCTTTCAGCAGTGGCTACTTAAAAACTATTGTTTCAGGAATACTCCTGTTTTTTCCGCTTAGAGTACTCAGGGATTTTTAAAGATATTACTTGGTATGTGTATTAAGCAGACTTGATTAAATTTTGTGGGTTTAGATATTAGTTCTGATGTCATTAAAGCTATATCATCTTAAAAGTGAACTAACACACTGATAACACGGGCCCCGTGTTGCAGACCTAGAACATACGTCGTGGAACTTAATGGCTTCACACCTAAGATGGCTGCAACCTTATTAAGTCCTTACAGGCAAATGAGGATTCGGGAAATCCACAGCATTTCTCCTGTGGATTTTATTAGTTCCACAGGAGGGAGTCTTTCTTCTACAGATTACAGATGCTACAAGCACACTAAAGGAGCTTGTAAACAGGGCTTGAAGAAGCTCCCCTTTAGATCTCGGAAACTCTGCAGGAGGTAGCTCTTCCACTACAGATCTTAGAAGCACAGGCTATTTTAAGTACAATATAATTCTAATTAACTACACCATCAATTATGTCAAACAAGGGCACAGCCACTGACCTTTCACTAAAGGCAAAGCCATCAAAGCAGGATTTTTTAAAGCTATGTAAGGGAGGAGGACCAAAGGAAGACCTCACGTCACCATCTCTGGAGACTGTGGTGGATACAGACATCACAAGAGTGGAGGAACCTGGTGGCTACCTAGCTGTTTCTCTGTTGTATGGTCAATAGTGTGCTCTGTAACGGGAGGCTTCCCCCTCCCAAATCTGCCTGATGTTCGGTAAGTTCTGGGCATTCACAAGATGAAGAATTTCAAGACCAATGTAGTCACTTCTTCCTATAAAGCTTTTTCAATAATCAGAAAAATAAGCCAGTTTCAGACGCAAACTTTTTATGAATATGCAAGCTGTAACTAACAGCTGCTGTGAGAACCAGGAGAAAGCAAAACAAAACAATAGAAAACATCATTTGTTTCAAAAAGAAGTATCAGCAAAAGGCTTTGTTACTACACCTAGTCACAGTAGGAATTAATAATATAATTATTACTAGTGTACTGTATCTATAAAAAGAACTGCAGATAGGCAAATGAAATGTTGAACACTAAAGACTGACAACTGAGTCAAACACTGTTGTGGGACTTTTGGAGACTGTTTCAAGATCCATAAAGCTTAGCATGCTTTAAGATACTGAAACAATGATAGAAGTTTCAAAATGTAGTAATTTCAGCCTTTTCAAATATAACTTTTAATGTCTTGTTAACATTGTTTAAAAGAACAGACAACTGTTTTGAGGCAGTTTTATCTTAAATAATTTTCCTACTGCGAATATTTCAAAATCAATGTAAAATAAATTTTGAACACCATCAGCAAAGAAGCTGAATGAATTATGTCAAAAAGCACATGATGAACAAATTTCTGGTAAGTCCTGCCATGAAAGCCTACAGTATGAAAAACAAGGAGAAGATGATGTATAATGCCTCCATCTATTCCCTCCAAGTGCTACCCAAACCGAAAAACCCTACGAATACAAAGCCTTTTAGAAACAGACCTTGGAGAACAAATGTTCCTTCTATCTAAGATCTGAATTGCTGTCTGAATGTGCCTATTTCTCTCCATTAAAGATCGAGGGAGCATAACTACTTAACAGGACTAGTGTTGAGGGGATTAGGCCAGGAGTCTGTAAACCACAAGGGTTTAAAAATTTGTCCATTAAAAATGGACCTCCTTATGTAAACAAGAAAATGAACCTAGATCTGAAGATCCACTCTGCTACTCCTAGGTGACTCAGACTTGATCTGGAAAACATCTCAGCCCCCTTCTACATACTGTAACCAAAATAGAGACAATGGATGTGAAATCTGTTATCTCTCAAGTAAAATACAAGGAAAACATTTCAGTGAGAAAGAGAGGGTAGAATTTGATCATCTGTTGAACAGAATTGACCGGGGAACGAGAAGAGGCATCAAGAAGAATAGAAGAAATAAATCAAATAATGATCAGGATGAAGTCCTCACTATCCAAAACCATGAGAGTGGGAATTCATCTCATCTAACACTGTTAGTTGTTAACAAGTTAGTTGTTTAAGCTAATCTTCTAGGCTCCCTCTCTAATTAACGGAGAGAAATAGACACCTCCAGAGAATAATCAATCCCGTCTATAATATATCTTAGGATGGAATAAATTAGCTCTGGAAGAGCCTAACTTTCCTCATTAACCGTAGTGGAAACCTGGATGATTTGCTTAACCTGGAAGCCTGTCTTTTAAGCTGCTAAAGTTAGATAAAATGAATGATTGTTTGCACTAAGAGGAAGAGGCACAGGGCTTAAGCAAACTCCGCTGATCTTCCCCTTTGTCCTCCTCCCCCTCATCCCCATAAATATCTGCTTTGCTGACTGCCTTATCTATATTGTTAAAAAGAGTGGAGAATGTCTTCAATTGCTCTGACAATTTGATATTGCCTTATCCTCTGGTTTGCCAAAAGCTCATATTGCACAACATACTGCAATTGCCGCTCTGAAATGCTTCATTTGAGTCTTGAACTGCAAGTGTTATCATCGCAAATAACCGCTATGTGCCTTCCATTTTCAGTAGCACTGGGATTGTATGAGTGTGAGTCTGTTCAGACTCAGGGAAAAGTAGTTTTTCTTTGGAAATCTAGACCGAGAGCTAAAACAAACCAAAAAGTATAAATCCTTTAAAAAAAAAAAAATTAAGGAAAACCTAGCATGAAGAAATGATAAGGACAGGGCAGGTCAGAAGGATGCCTGTCTATCTAGTGCACCTTTTTAGGCAAGGCAAACTAATAAGCAATTTGATGGTAAAGATTAATTTGTAACAGAGGCTTACAGACAGGACTCTTTCCAGGAGACAAAGAAAGACCAAATGTGCAGGTATAGTACCTACGAACCTGCCAGCGCTGAGTAACAGCATCCCTAGAAATAGGACGGATGCTCATTTGGTCTAAAAGATGTGGCTACACAGGCCTTAATGTGTGAAATACACATCTGACAGACACAGTGTACATAGTAGAGTACTAGGAGAGATCAGTTAGCCTGGTTTAAAGGAAAAACCCCTCCAGAAAGTATTCTAGATATGGGCAGCTAATACTTTCTCCAGCACAAGGTTACATAGAGAAGAGCAAAAATTAATAAAAACATTGCAGAGATAGGACCATGGATATAATCTGTAGTTTGGATTTACAAGAAATGTGAATATAATTTAACACATTTCTTTAGACATGGCTTTGGTGGATGGGATGAAAATTAAGAGTCTGTTCACCCTCCCATTAGTATTGCATGGTCCAGCATATGGGGAAAGAAAAATGACATAATTGAAGACCCCACAAGCCTCATCAGATTCCAGTTGCTCTTTGCTCTTGTCTCTATTTTGTGTGCTATGATCATTCAATCATTCCTATATATTTTGATGAATTCTTTAAAGCTGCGGAATACCAAGAAATCTTTGTTAAGTATCACTTTTTTTTTTTTTTTTTTTTAACCCTCTCCATTTTTCTATTTTATAGGACTGATTTTTCTATTTTATAGGACTGGCTTCCTTTTTCTTGGAAGCCCTTTGTTAAAAGTTGACTCATGTACTTCTGTTTTTCTTCACTACCTCTGTCACCACTGTTGTTGCAACTACAGAAAAGAAAGAAAAAAAAAAGCTTTGTATGGGTTTTAACATAAAAAGCGAGGATTGTCCAGGAAAACATGCACAACAACTGACATTTTTTTCTAATGTGAAACCTGCATTTTGAAGATAATTTTCTTCAGATTTTCCTCTGATGAACTGAACTCTTGTTCTTCAACATCTGAATTTTATTATTTGTGATAATGAGCACTGTTGAGCATGTGGGAAGACTTAGATCAAGTGAGACAGCAAGCCAAACCTGAACCTTGACCTTCTCTTCCAGCCTCCTCCATGATGTGCTACCTAGTAGTTTTTATAAAACAGCTCATTTTAAAAAAGATTTTTCTTTTTTGCTTTCCCCATTCAAGAATAACTAAAGAAAAATGAATTTATGTTGTTTCTGGTTTATGGCAAGGTAATTCACACATTTCTATTTGTTGTATCTGGCCAGAATACAATTACAGTAGCTGTTGTTCATTCCATCACTGAGTATATGTGACTTGTACAATGAACTGTAGTGGGTCAAATAGTGGTGACTAATAAGACTAATAAGACTTATTCTATGTTGGAGCTAACAAATCCTTTATCAGTACTTCAACCATTCTGCTTACGTGGCCTCATTGTTCAGATTATGCCTTTCATCTATGGGAACTAATCCCTTTCATATACAATTTTAGCAAGAAGCTTATAAAATGTGTATTAAAGCAGTATTGACTTGTCCAACAATAAAAAGTACAATTAGGCTTCCAACACAGAGCATTACTAATTTGCATAAAAACCTCTCTAACCCATTCCTTTTACCGCAGAATATAACCAAGAGGTTACATTCTGTACCACGCACCAGTAATTTACTGTAAAATCAGTAGATAGCTGTACCTGTGTAATAGTGTTCACTTTCTTTGTGCAAATCTTTTAAAAGTGAATTTACATGCCGAATGTATCAATAGGAAATAATATTAAAGATCATTACACTGAATGACCAAGTACAATGGGTTCCTTTGATAATATCCCATAATGCAATAACTCAGGACTTACTTATTGAGAGTACCTATCCTGATAGAGTCACTGGTAGGGTCACACTATAGACTTAGTTTTATCATTCTTTGCAGTTGCAATAGCTCATTTTCATAATGTACTATTTAAGCAAGAAGCTTATAAGAACTGTAGAAGAGTAATAATGACCAGTCTATGCATAAAAATGTATAAATAGTTAGGCTTCCAACACTAAGCATTTCCATCTAAGAAGATTACTTAATATCCCTTTCGCAAAATTTCTCATTTCCATAACCGAATAGGTGCTATTGTCTATTCACTCTCGAAGTACTACATCTCTTTGTAGCACTACAGGAATTTCTTTTCTGTGTGTACTCTGGAATATGTTAAATCAGATTTGTAAAGTACATGCCAACTAGTAAATAACAGCAAGACATGATTCAAACAGGGTTTAGACTCCCTAGAATTAGCCGAAAGAAAATCAGAAGAACAGACGACTTGCCATTAACTGCTTCTGCCTACAGAGAGCACAGAAATTCCTCACGACTCGAGATGATTAGCCTTCTCTTCACTTGCTTAATAAAGAAGAGCATTTCCTTACCAAGGTAACACAAGATGACATTGCCTCAGGTCACTGCAGGGCATGTCATATCATGTAACCCAACATAACCCGATGTAACCTGATCCAACAGGCCATGTGCCTGTTGCCTATTTGTAGAAAATACTACTTTTTTTCAGAAGAGAGGACATGTCACCATAGATAACAAAACATTAGCTCTACCTTTTAGTCCAAAGGCTTCAGTGTTCACAATTAACTTGGAGGTTTAAGTCCAAATCACAAGAAATAGGAACAATTTCCTCTTCAGTTATTCAGTGTTGCTTATACTGACAAGGAAATTTCTATGGCTGCCTTTTAAAGAAACTGTCTTTAATCAGCAAAGGTTTAGATCACAGAGAGTCTAAATATGCCCCGTGAAATGACCCTACCCAAAAAAAACCCAAAGAAAGAGTTGAACTCATTAAGACATTAAAACCACTAATCATTGAATTTTGACAGATCTGGGGAACGTGTCAGTCTGATGTTTGAAGACCAGCACAATTCTCCCCTGTGCTCTCTATTTTGCTGATACTTTTGGCTATTGAATGATGGCATATTTTAAAAGAATAACAATTAATTGCATTGTAAATGTTAAATACACTGATTTATTCTGTTATGATTCTACGATTACTAAGACCAGGAAACACCTATCAATAACAAAAACTGTGTGTTACTGATCAAATTATCACATAGCCAATGAACTTATAAAAATATCTAATCTGAGCTATCAGCATAAAGTGATTTTATTTTTTAAAAACTCCATACATCTAAATATTTTAGGGTACTACTTTTGAAACCTTAATCCTCTTGAACTCTTTGCTGGTATAAACACCAAAAGCTAAGGAAAAATATTTTTAGAAATCAATTGCAGGAGAAAACTAAACTAACATTACTCCAAGTTAACAAGAAAGAAGTCTAATTAAATTTTAACCATGTTTGAAAGGTTTGCTGTGCTAATTAGATAAAGTAGTATAAATTTCTTTCACATTCACATGTGATGAAGCACCAAATATAACATAGAGAAACTCACCCTAAATTTGCCTGATCTTGCAACCCTCAGGTAAGTAGGTGTTCTACAACTGGGTGATTTTTACTTAGTCCCTAAAAACCCAGATGTTTATGAGAGAGAGAGAGAGAGAGAGAGAGAGAGAGAGAGAGAGGAAGGAAGGAAGGAAGGAAGGAAGGAAGGAAGGAAGGAAGGAAGGAAGGAAGAAAGGAAGAAAGAAAGAAGCAAACTAGATTTTTATAAAGGTGTTAGTTTGCCAGCATATCCAGTATACAACAAATAACCACATAACTTTCTTGTTATAGCTTTCCTCTTTCAAAGCTTCATCCCCTTCTCTCACAGTCATTTTAGAGGAAGACGTCCTTCTTTCTTCCTTTTTTATTGTACAGTAGCTGTTTGGGAGCTGTAGCAAGGATGATAATCCATTAAATAATGATTCTTATTATTACAAACATTCATGCAAGAGCTGCAAGTTCAAGACCTATGATGCTTCTTCTTTTATCCCTTTTCTCAAAAGGTCATATTTATTACAGGGCTCTGTTTCAGCATTCTCTTTTCTATGTGTACATTATGTATATTTATATAAGGATTTCTAATTAAATAAACACAACTTCAAACTAATATTTTACAGAAATGGAGATTCCCAGGAGCAGGAAACTGCTGTTGGGTATCCAAAATCCATTATTTTCATCTGGAGTTTATTGCCTTGGCAAGTAGGAATACGATAAGAAGAGGTACAAAATTAGAAGGCTGTTTTTAAAACATGGCTCTTTTTCAGCCTCACAGTATGCTCAAAAATCAGTGCTTAACAAATATGAGAACAATTGAAAAAGCTAGATCTGAATGTTTTTTACATTTGAAGCAACTTCCAATCACTGTATCTGAATGCCTGATTTGTTAAAGCTGCAATCTGGGTCTGAACTTTGCATCCTAGGCATGTTTAGTTTAGAAACATGAAATTAATTTTAATCCTCAGCAGTGAAAACCTGCCACCATTCTATGCTGGTAGCAATATACAAAGGCATGAGCAACACAATCACCTCAGAGGAAATGCTGCTTTACTATTTCCCCTCAGTTTGACCCTTGCTAGCATGCATGAATCAAATCAAGAGCTTGAAGATTTTACAGACCTGGATTAACATATTTGCAAGGCTCAGTTGGATTTTCACAAAGAAAGCAGATATGGAAAGAAAAACTCTTTGTTGTTTATGGAAAGTCTGATAAACATGTGGTCAACACCTGGATTTTAAAGGGATTCTATTCCTTGCTCAATAAAAGTACAATAGCCACCTTCTGAAGCATTCAAACAATAAAACAAGATGATAGCAACAAAAAGAGCTGCCACATGTCGTTTTCTTCACCTCTTTGATTTTGTTTAATAACAATGAATCAACTTTTAAAAACAAAAGAGTAAAGTAACAGGTTAAAAAGAAAAAAAATCCCTATAAAAAGTGCATTAAAACATGGGAACATATGTTCCATGAGGCATATGTTTTCCTAATAAACATTTTATACTGTGAAAAATCATATTGGTGAATACATTTCCATATGACAGTGTTTCGCATCTTGGAAATGCCTGATAAAACTGCCGTATGCGAGTGATACAAAATTAATGCTTACTAGAGTTTCTGTACATCCCACTGACCTCTGCAGGGTTAATGAGAGAAAATTCTGTCCTTTAAGCATAAAATATTGCTGTTTAGTGCAGGCAAATATACGCACAAGAAATTGCACTAAATTAGGATTGAATTCTTGCTAGCTTTTCTGCCAGTATACATTAGAAGAAAGGCAAAAGGCATCTCCATACTAGCATAGCTCTCAGTAATCAGGACTGCATTGGCGGAGCAGCCCTTTTGCAATCACTGGACCGTTGTCCCTATTCAGCTTGTAGAGTGAATTGGAATTACTCTCTTTTTTTTTGCTCTAAAGTACATAGTAAATATAATACTGCCACAGAAATGGATGGGCCCGGGTGAGAAGATGACATGCGGCAGAGCAGACTTGTAGGTCATCTTTTTATATATCAGCCGTCATGTCTCAAGAGTGGTCAGACCAACTGCTTTGGGGAGTGAAATACTCTCCTTTAAGGAAGCAATGGGAGACTAGCTCCATTTTAGATGTCTAACTTTTAATGTTCTGATGATAGGCGAGACGAATCCCATTCCAAAAGTCAGGACTGTTGGGTTTTCTTTTCACTTTCGCCAATGAATGCAAGGCATTCACCAGCCTGGGCTCTCAACCAGCCGAATCTAAGAACTTGCAGGGATACACTACATCTTTCCTACAGAGATTTTCCTATAAGAAATGAGAAAAGGATGGTGAAAGGCTTGCTTCCACTCTGTATTGAGGTTTAACTCTTTCCTAAATAGATAAGTCTGGCAAGCTTTCCTGGAATTGCAATGCTATGTCTACAAAGGGTGACATGTGGTCTGAAGTTCTTGTGAACAGCAATAGATTTAAGAGTTGATATTTCAAAAGAGTGAAAAAATGTAACAACTACAGCTTCACTTGGAAAAAAAGAATAGCAGAATTTTAAGTAGCAAATTTCTTCTAAAGCTCATGTAGTATTTGTTGCTGATCAGGAAATAAGACATACAATTAGATATGAGATTCAGCTAAGCCAAATTAATTTCAATATCTTGTTGCCAACAGTTCCTAGAAAAAAAATGTGAAGTAACAATTGAGTTATAGATTAGAAGAGAAAACTCGGTGACCCTCTATTTTGTTTTACTCCACCATTTCTACAGTAATGAATATTTTCACTTAGTTAAAAAGCTTGCACGTAGGTACAAAACAAAACCTGAATAAGAAAAAAAAGTGAATTTGTGACATTGCGTGGCAACACATTTCTAGAGAGAATCTATATATTTCAGCTAGCATTTTTGCTGTACATTAACACTCTATTCAGTTATAATTGCAAGCTATCTGCCTCATGTCAGAGTTTTAGTAGAGTGCATTTTGGTTTCAGGTAGAACTTCAAAACAGCTAATTAAGCAAAATAAAACCAGAGAAAGACGATATCCATCTGCCATGTATGAGCACTGAAGCAGCTCAGTTGTACATCAAAGTACATTTGCATCACACTTTGAAATCTTACGGCCTGATCCTGCCCCATGCCAATGTGCTTTTTTCACACTGACTGTATGGACAAAAGAACTCAGAGGGTTAGACTTTTATACGGTTCATTGTTTACCTGACATTTATCAATCTGAAACACCGGCTAACCTGCAAAAGCTCTATTATGGAAAAACACAAAGGACATGAATTTTCTTCTCTGCTATTAACAGATATCATTCACTTTTACTGTATACATCAAGCTGCCAAGTAACATATCTTTGTGAGTAGAATATTTGAATTAAGCAGCTTTCAACAAAGAAACTATATAGTTGCCAAAGGAACAATGATTTTTATTTCATGTTTAAAGAGGGGTTTACAGACTGAAGCAAACTTGGAAAAAGAAAAACTTTAATGGTAAAAAGATGTAGCTGGCTGTGGGGAAAGAATAGACGTAATTATTATGGGTTTGTTTTTATAAGCTGTCTGCTTAGAAGCGTCAAAAACTCTTTGCTTTTGAAAACTTGACTTTGTGTCTCAGATTTTGTGGCTTGCTCCTGTTATAGACATATGTAAATTTATATGTAGGACATTATCTGAAGAAATAAAATATATGTAAAGAAAGAGAAATGGTGGCATTGTTAACTCCAAAAGTTAAAATATCATGAAACTGTTCTAAAAATTATGATTTTGTTAAAAATAACAAAAGTTTTAAGAAAACAATTTTTATAGTTCTTTCATTTGCATTCTCACTTCTGAGCCTTACAATTAACTGAGGTGGCAGTCAATCTTTTCACACCAACTTTATAGGCTAGAGACCTACTTTTCAGAAATGAAAGATGGCATTCTTATGCACTCCTTTGACTGCAGGACTTGGTGCCGTAAGAGAAAACACTGTAAATGTTGAGGGTTACCACAATGAAAGCTGGTTAAAAGGAAAGAAATACCATGGGAGATTATGCCCGAGAAGCCATACTGCAAAATACCTTGTCTGGACTGAAAATTGTTGAAGTATATGTACCATAGTAACATGTATGGCTTTGCAAATATTTTCTTCCTTTTATGCTCAGTTATGGTTTATCCTGAGCAACCCATTCTTTTCTTTCTTATAAGGAACATGAAATGTATACTCCTTTGGTTAAACTAGAAATCAGACTGAGTCACATAATGCAGACCTAAATCAGGAACAAAAAGTTCTTGAAGAGTCAACTGCAGAATATTTACTTTTCTGTACACAGAGACAGCAACCACTTCTCAAGTTTGGACATGATTAAGAACTTTCCCATACTTGAAACCAAAGAGACCGTTTTTCGTATTCAGCGTTTCTGAAAATAGTGAATGAGTCTCTAGAGCACTAATTGTCTCTGCGAAACACAGACCAGGAATGTTGTCTCTGTCTTCCAGAGGCATTGATAACGTAACATTAGGTAGTGATTACAAAGCTTGATCCCATTTTTTCTTGTTTGAGAGATTTATCACCTTAATGAAAGCAAAATAAACTCCTAGCCACATTAGCTATAATTTAACAAAATGTTGTGTTTGTTTGCTTAAATAAATCAGTCGCTAAACCATAAGCCTTGAATTAAATATAAGCTAAAGGCCATTGTATATATGGATCCAGGACTGGAACCTCTCAGAACTTGATCAGAATGAGCTACAGCTAAAAAGAGGTGAGGCAAGGAGGGAAATGTGACACCAATGAGTTTCCTGCTGGGGACATCCAAAGTTTCAGATAGATTGAGAGGCCAAGGAGAAGAAGAGGAGGGACAGTAGACATCTCAAATTCTTGAACAAATTCTACTCTGAAAATATGCCTTGATTACAACACTCAGAAACGTATCAGTCCAAGAGTCCAGTCACCCTTTCCAGAGACACACACAGCAAATTTCTTGCAGAAATCAGCTTAGAGGGGTTCTGAGAGTGTGTGTGGTCCTCTTTTCAGCTGGGCAAATTAATCTCTCTGTGGTAAGGGAAAATCACTAAAGTATGTGATTTTAACACAGGACAATAAAGTGACTCCAGAGTTTTATTCTAAACTTACTGACCGAACCTCTCTTAATGTGATAAATGTTTATGGATTCTTCTAATTACAAGTCTGGTTTAAAGCTAAGACACTTAGAGAATATGGCTCTCTTTCATAAAGTTTCCGAGGTTTTCCTATAATAATCAATTACCATAATGAGTTTTTTTAAAGCTGCCATTTGTCACTTTCTTAAAATATATAAACTACCCAGTATAAAGATAAATAGCTAAAGCCAGTCTACCCTTAGGCCTTCTACCAAAGACGTCCATTAAATCAAAATCAACTGGAAAACCTGTTGGATTTTATTTCAAAGTCAATTCTACTTGCGCTGAATAAAAATCTGCAGAAAACAAGAGTAACTTTATGGCAAGAAGCACTGCTTTCTTAACATAACCTTTAAAAAAAATAAAGATGTGGGTCTTAATCCTTGAAACTGAAGTCAACACGGCTTGGAAGGAGAACATGCGACTACATAAATCTGAGACCTGTATGTGGCAGGACTAGGGAAATCATATACCATGTGCTTTTAGTCCTGACTACATCTTTGATATCTGCCACAACATTTGAAGGTGGCCACAGTTTCAACAGTGTTGACGTGGCAGGTTCTTCGCTAAGCTGACTCTGCTATAGACAACTTTGTTAGCTTTTGAGATCTGTCTTGGTGAAACCAGGTAAAGCCACCATACTCTGCCTACTTCATCTCCTGTCAGCATGGCATCGTTCTTCTCACTGCTAAATTTAACATGCATAATTGTTTAGTAGTAATAAAGTAACATCTTTGCTTAAAAGGACAGTGTTTCCTTAGGGCACTGCTGCAGTACGCTCCAAGCAAATAATCCACAGGTGTTCTTGCTACACATACTTTGAGTTTTTAAAGTTTTCCTGGATCTTGGTCAGACATATTTTATTGCATATATAGGCTCTCGAATGTCGTACAAGTTATATCTTGTATAAGTAAAAATTCCAATGGTCCAAGTGCCCAAACAAAACAAAGAGTTGGAACAAAAACACTCTGTAAAACAAAATTGCTGCTTTGTTGCTGGCAAACCTGGCAGAAATTGATGGTTAGGTCAGCAGGAGAACCACTCTGGGTTTCTTTCGTCAGGAGTCCTTTCAGAGAGGCTCATATTCTGTGGATGTAAAGAAGATTTTAATTTCCTTTTTATTTTTTTGCTCCTAAAGAAGAACATAAAAGTCAATGTATTCAAACAACAGGATATCTCTGACACGCTGAAACTATTTGTGTTTCACACCTAAGCCAATGCCACACAAATAAATATGATAATTACAGATGAACAAACAAATACTTTGGCTTATTTATACTTACTGGGATTGTATACTAAATGAGGACCTCCAGGAAGAGGCAACTGACAGTTTCTTTCAAAAGTCTGTAGCTCATGACCACAACTGCAGTAAGATGCAATCATTTTTAGCGCTCTTTGCTTAACAGAGGATTCCTCTAAATGTATTTCATAAATACAATTTTAAAATAATGACAAAAGTCATTACTTGAGAACAGAAATGAGTAAGCTTTCAGAAGAATGTCTGTTTCTTCTAAGCATTTAGTAGTACATCACTGCTGTTCTCATTCTTTGAACTACAATGAGAATTTTGTGAGGGTGCTTACAGGCTATTAGCTCAGCTATTGCCTACTGTTTACTCAGCTCCGGAGGTTCTTTTTTTTTTCTTCAAGGTTCTCTTGCTCATTCAGGAGCGCTTTGGATCTGCTTAGCTGTCCTCTGTCCACCCAAAAGCCTGCAGGAGTACAGCCTACCCTCTAATAGAGGGCATCTTTAGAGCCATGCACCTGAGTTGGGTTACAAACGTGAAAGGCAATGACAGCGCCATAGGATTGGTTGTACAATGTTGGTTTAATTTGCAGCAATCTTGGAATTTCTTCTGTAAAAAGAGTATGTTGTTAGAAAACCACAGCAGATGAGTTGTGCTGATCCCATTCTCCTTTCTCAACCGAAGACAAATCTATTTTTTCAAATGTGCAAGTGATTATGACACAGGTCAGATGCTCATGAAACAGAATCTGCATTCCAGTTGTGGATCTACTCTGTTTTGATAGATCCAAAGATTTTGTAACTTGTACTTGAATATCTTACAATTTTAAGTTGTAATTTTTCATGTAGTTCAATGACTTCTGCATTAGGTATGTCCCTTCTTTAGAAGACTGTTATGTCATATGTCTCATTATCTTGTGTACACATGTAATTATATATATAGGCTTCTGCTCTTGAACAAAAATAATCTTTTATTTATGAATTTACTTTTCTAATAAGTTTATTCTATTCTTATTCGTTCCTTAGATGATACTGAACTGTCTGGCATTTTTTGTTTGTATACAGTTCTTACATAAAAATTTTGAAAATATCTCACTGAATTAAAAGTCTACATTTCGTTTTTAAAAATGACAGCGGCATTTCAGAGGCTAAAGGGCTAAATCATTTACCTTAGGCAAGACTGAGATGATATCTGTGCATACCATTGAAATTATGCATGCATTCAATGTCAAGCCCAAAGAAAAACTTACGCTGACCTCACCTAGCCTGTCCCAAAAGCTCTGCTGAGCAGCTACTCTCAGCGGTCTCCTATCTGCCATGTGCTCTGGTTAAAATTTATTTGTATGCTGCAGATTATGAGTACCAGAAGCTACCAGTACCATTCCCACCATGTTTTTATTCCTGAATTTATGGGTCTTCTACTGCTCTTGATTACCACCTGGGGAAAAAAAAAGGCTGTTTCCTAGAAAAGGGCACTGAACAAACATGTGGACAATGGCGATGTTTGCTCAAAGTTAAGGCTCATTTGTATAAGTCCATTTACAGGACATAAGCTAAGTGAGAGTAACTCCAGTGAAAATCCTTATTGTAAATGTATACATACTCAGAACATATCTAACGCTGCATTTTCCTTGAATATGCATAAACCCAAAGTTTATAAAACCATTGAAATGTCCTTTCATCTGCTACCAGAAAGCACCCAAGGACTTGGGCAACTCGGTGTCATGCAGCATATGTGCAATCCACTACGGGATTCACAGATTACACATTTCCCATACCGCTTTCAGGACTTGATCCAATAAGTCAGTGTTCGCAAGATTAAATTAAACATTCCTGGGCACTGAAATTTGATCATCCGTATCGTTAAGTTGTTCGATTGGCCTTGGCACAGTTTTGGCTTTGGCTGGCTAGAATCTGCTTTTGAAAACATTTGCCAGGCACAGTTAGGGAGCTAGCACTATTCACAGACTATCCACAAGAGGCAGTTCGAATGCAGCCATCCTGTTTTAAAAGCTAAGAGAGTGTGATAGTAGGGACACTTAACATTCTTCATCAACTCGGTGCCAAAGTAGGCTCCCAACATCTTTAATTTACAAATACAGGTACAGCCTCAGAGTTCTCACAACATGTTTAATACAGCAGCCTGTTGTGGTAATGGTAGCAAGGCAGGCACTGTCACTGCTGCCATCCCAGTGTGATTCAATAGCTCCTGTTCTACAGCATTACAAGATCGACTGAAAATTTATTTATAATTTTGAAGAAAGTATATTTTAAAATGCAAACGGGAGTCTCAAATTAAAACATCAGTTAATGTATTTTGAACCAATACTGGACATGCCATGTATGAAAGTCTGTTCAAGTAATACAATTATACCAGATATAGATTCAATCTTGAAATATTGAATGATAAACCTGAATTGGTGGAAATCACTAGGAAGGCGACTGGACCCAGAGTCTGTTGAAATAAAAACCAGCTGTTGGCAGCAGTAGAATCTTTCACAGTTACACAGAGAATATTTTCTTCATTTCAGTCAAATTGGTTCAATTACTAGCTCACTGAAAGGTGAGAAACTAGCTGGGAGTTGAAAAATTATAAAGATTTGTTTTCTTTCTCCAGTCTATTGTTAAAACCCAGGTTCAGTAGGATGAGATCTACTAATTCTAAAATCCTGGTGATTATGAGGGCAAAAAGGAAGTGGTTCAGTCCCCCTCTCTAGATAAGTCTGTAACCCTTGGCTCATGGGTTCATCTGTCTGTGATCCAGTTTTTCCAGTTGTGCGGTTTGATGCCGCACAACTCTATGACCTTGGCTCAGTTTTACTGAGAAAATTGTTGTTTAAGGTACGAGAAAATCCATGAGCTAAAACCATAAAAGATAAGAAAAGTAAAAACACAGACAGAAGTGCAACTCTTGAGATGGTGATAGCAGGTCAAAGATTCAACAAGAAAAATACTGACATGGAAAGGTAAAGAAACCTAAGACAAAAAACCAAATAACAGGAAGCCAGCAATGCAGCAACACTGAGAAGCAGCCCCTTCCACCAAGCAATGCAGACCTCTACTTCTCTACCTGATGGACCTCCAGGTACTCATCAGACATTTTGAGGAAAGGAGGAGAGAAGGTGAGTATACTACACTTTAGCCCTGTCACATGTAGTTCTTAGCTCTCTGCTGTGTATATTAACCAACAAATAATCGCTTCATACTCTTAAGGTGTGTATATCCTCTTTGCAGAGCTTCTTCCCAGATGGCAAAATATGCCTGGATAAAAATGATCTAGTGACTGAGGGCTACAGGTGGTTTAATGTAGCAAACTAAAATGCAAGTTTATTAGATAAATTTATGCATTTCTGATTTAGAAGCAAGTTAATTCTGTTTTACTTAAATTCAAAAACACGAATAATATTTGTACTTCGTTAAAAGAATAGTCTTTTCTGAAGGAATCAAGTACGAAGACCTGATATTCATCCAGTTGAACCAAACTAAAAAACATAGCAACCACCATACACTAACACAATGGAAATAACTATTAAAATTAGCATAACTGCATATTAGCAGCAAATTTGCTCAAATAAATGTGCAAAGATTTTGTATATATAACTACCTAGAAAGGGAAGCATCAAATACAAAACTTGCTTCAACAATGTATTTTAATGTTTGCCAAACATTAGAAATCAGTCTTTTTACAGGAAAACAAATAAGCAAATATGAATTCAAACTAACACAAAACAGATTCTTTAAATCAAAGTTCTGTGAATGTAGAAATCTACTCTAGAATTCATCCAAGAGGAGGAAGATTTCATGTAATTCTGTCCTCTGCAGCCTCTGCAGGATTATGAAACTACAACACCTAGAAAAATGCCTAGCCACCAAGATGAGTCTATGCGGAAGGACAAGACATGCAAAAATCAAACTTTAATTTCATCCTGCTTTTAAACAGAATAAAATATTAATTGCATTAGAAAAAGCATTGGTTTGGATAAGTATGACTATGACATTCACCTGGGGAAAATGAGGTTTATATTTCTGTCATGCTCCCACTTCTCTAAATTACTTCTCTAAGTTTAAATATACCACCAGACAACCATTACTATCGAAAATCGAACTGACCATCCTTGGGTTGTGGGGTTCTGGTTTTTTTTCTTAAGAACATGTATATCGCACATTAAGAGAGTTCAGGGCTGTGAGTCCTAGGTTTCAAGTGGAGATAAGCATTTCCTCACTACCTAGAGCTGGATTCCCTGCTCCGAAAAACCTGTTGTCTTCTACCTGAAAGATAACAACGTATCATTGAAAATGATGATGTCATTTGAGAATGTGGTATTAAAATTTACTGAAAGCCAAAAAGGGCTTAGAGTCTTACAGGATTTTTTTTTTCCTACTTTGAAAATTGAACTGAAATTCTTAAATCGTTGAGGTCCAGATTCATAAAAGCATTACAAATTTAAGCTCAAAATCTTCTGTCCTGAAAAAACATGAATCTTCTGCTGCATAACCCTGAAAGCAGCTAAACATCACTGCTGTCTTAGTTTTTTCACATTAAATGGCTTTTGTTAAGGTCTAAAAAAACCCCTCCTCAGAACCAAAAAAGAAAATTAGATTGCAGGCCTGCTGTGTATATGCAATTATGAACAGAGAATATATATATTATTATACCTTGTTAATTAAAGGATTTATGATCGGTTACTGTCTCTACCATCACCTTCCTATGTGGTCTTTCCTAAACCAATTAATCTTACTGAACCTTAGTTGAATTATAGGATGCATGTCTCACAAAGTTTCAGTGAAGTTAAATACATTACAGATTTGGAGGTCATTAGATAAGATTAGGCAAGTAATTTACATACAGAAAGAAGGAAAGAACCCTCCCTTTTGGCATGGTAAGCTCCTGTTGGGACATGTTACGGTACCTACTAGCAGCTATGTTGCGTAGGTGTCCCTGGGTGGTTTGGAGTTATGACTACAGATTGGTCTTTGACAGCAAAAGATGTATTACAGTTTTGATTTTAGTTTGTTGCTGTTTTTGCAGTTAAATATGTCATCTTAACTGGATTGTGTCTTCACATGAACAGGGACAGAGAAACAAAGAGGTGATGTGAAATAAATAGGCTCCTTTGTAAGACTGAATGGAAATCAACCACAAAAAAATGAATTTTTGAACCATCTGCCTTTCTATGTAGCTGAGATTCTCTCAGGAAATAAGATCACAGTTAAATGAGAGAAGGGACTAAGAGGGAAATAAGAATTTATCAAGATCACAATTCTGAAGTCTTATTGTCTGTCACAAGCTGAGGAAAAGGAACTACCAAAAGAAAAAAAGCAATTGAGAGACTTCCTTGAGGAGGAGAACACGTAGCATGGAGGACAGTTATGAAAGCTAAGGTGGAAGAAGATTTCAGATTTTCAAAGACATTGTTAATAATACATCCTCTTTAATTCTACAGATTATTTCTATTTCATAGGCTAGCACCTAAGGAAAATAACTGCTGATCCATTGTCATGGTTTAACCCCAGTCAGCAACTAAGCACCCCGCAACCTCTCGCTCACTCCCCCTCCACTCCAGTGGGATGGGGAGAAGAATTGGAAAAAAGGTAAAACCCATGGGTTGAGATAAGAACAGTTTAATAATCAAAATAAAATAATGATAATAGTAGTAGTAGTAGTATTGAAAAGAGAGATAACAGAGAGAGAGAAATAAAACCCAATAAAGACAAGTGATGCACAATGCAATTACTCACCACCCGCTGACCGATGCCCAGCCCATCCCCGAGCAGCGATCGGCCCCTCCCAGCCAACTCCCCCAGTTTCTATACTGGCCATGCCGTCCTATGGTATGGAATATCCCTTGGGCTGGTTGGGGTCAGCTGTCCTGGCCGTGCTCCCTCCCAGCTCCTTGTGCCCCTCCTCGCTGGCAGAGCACGGGGAACTGCAAAGTCCTTGACTTGGGGTAAGCACTACTGAGCAACAACTGAAACAGCAGTGTGGTACCGACGTTATTCTCATCCTAAATCCAAAATGCAGCACTGTACCAGCTACTAGGAAGAAAATTAGCTCTATCTTAGCCAAAACCAGGACATCCATGCTCTTACATCAACATTTGAAGGAATATTTTTATGACTTCAAAACTAATAAATGTATTGAAAACAGAGAAAATTATTTAACAAAACAGGAAACATTATCAATTACACTAAGATGAAAGTTTCTGTAAAAAACATCTCAGGTAAGTCTCTGTCACAGTCTCAATAAGGTATGACAGAGAATTTGATATTTAAGGTCAGTTTCAAAAGAGTAAGGCAACATCATTAAAAGGATCAAAACCATGGATTTAGAATAAAAAACAGTCAATGGTATTTACACATAGATGTTATACTGGCTGTGTAATTACGGTAGGTAAGTATTTAGATACTGGTCAAAAAGTCTGCTTTGGAGGCTTAATGGAAACTTGTTTCAAAGGAATTCAGCTCTGTATGGCTTGAATGTCATCAGGAAAAGGATCCAACGGCAACCGGCTGTGATACTGAGTCCATCATCACCTTGTAACCTCATGGTCACAGGTACTGCATGCCTTCTGCACACTAGCTTGTTAGATTGCCTTAGCTTGGGAAATTTCTTGGTTGGACCTGGGGTGGAGAAAAAGGGCATGTGGGTAAGTGTGCACATGCAGACAACTGCTGACTTCAATATTTTAGTGTAGTCAGAAATAAGACTGTGTTCACCATCACCAATTAAATATGAGTGGAAAAAAAATTTCTATGTGGAAAAAAAAAAAAATTCTAATGGAGATGTGAAACTGCAGGCGAAATAAGACTATACCAGCTGTTACATCCCTACATAGAAAAGGCCATACCACTGTGGACTATGTTAGGGTTAAAGACTGCAAGTTCAAATGTGTTTGAGAATAAGAAAATGAAGGTATTCTACAGAATAAAATATATGCTTTGGCAATGACTTATACAGAACACTGGGCTTACAGAAAAAGCACTGGTCCAGATAAATAACTTCTTTATTTATGTCAAGAATTTTTAAAATGCTACATTTAATTTTAATATCATGATGAGAAGTATTTCTCCTGCTTGATAGGCCTCATTACACTACACTGAATATAGTGTTTGCCTTATTTAACAATTTTTATCAATCATTTAACAACGGATAATGCACTCAATGTCGATAGAAATACAAGTAACAAAGGCACAAGGGTACAATCGACTAGGAAAAACAATTTTTGTCTTAGAGCATAGCAATATCACTCCAGTGAAATAAGAGAAACGTCTGTTGCTATTAAATGAAATAGATCAGGAAGGTAAGGAGAATCTTAATGAATTCTAGTTTTATTTTGTGAAAAATCTGAATCATTATGACTTTTATTATGCATTAACTTATACTTTCTATTCTAAGGAAACCTGGGTGTGGCTAACATTTCTATTAATAAATAGGCCAGCCAGAGTTTATAGGAACCTACATACATCTCAGTTCAGAAGAATAAACTGTTATCTGCCTGATTAAGCTAATTCTCTTTTGTCCAGGGAAGGCTATGTTTTTGGAGAGCTGAAATGAATCTAAAACATACTTGTGGAAGGTATAATATACTATATATGTGTATATCCCACCAAAAAGCTCTAAAACCAAAATTTCAGACCAATGAATTTAATATCCTAGCTAATGGTAAATTTAAAATTCTTCAGTTTGTCAAGCATTTACCCAAAAACATTAATTACTGTTTCTATGTATAGGTACTAATACTGATCATTAATTTAATCATGTGCTTCTTTATTTAAACAAAGAGTGTGTTCAAATCTCTTCCTTTGCCTAAGAGAGAACTAAAATAAGCATAAAGGTTTCATGTGGTACCATTCTACTGTTCCTGCAAGTTGCTGAGGCCACCAATGCATAATGAAAGTGTTTGAGTTGTGATGGCTGTCAGTCTGCTAAGCTGATCATAAAATTGTTTTCTGAGAGCTTCTTTAGCCTTGCAAAGTCAAATCGGAGTGGAGATCCCATCAATCCTTTAAAATGATGGGCTCTAAAAATTCTAGATTATGTTTATCTCAACAACAAAAAAACCCACAATGACTTGTCTGTTAAGCACTTATGATTCCCTATGAATAATAAAAAAATAATATAAATATTCAGCAGTGATCTACCCTGGCAAATGGAATATTTTTGTTTTCCATTAGCCCTTTTAAACTAATTAATGAATTAATGAGTGAAAAGAAGCAATATCAGACCTCAGTAGACTGAAGTGAGGTCACTCCAGTGCCATTTCCAATTAATGTTAGCATTTCATATGCATTACATACTATTGAAGGCTGAATCCTTGTGGGTTGGGAGTATTTCGTAGCTGGAACAAGGGACCAAGGACCTGGAGCTGGACTGGTTCAATTCTTTGTTCTTCCACTGACTCACCTTGTCTCCTCGGGTGAGTCACCAAAGGTGGCAGCTACGAGTGTACCTACCTGGAGGAGTGATGTGAGGCATAATTAACTAATAGCTTTAAAGCACTAGGCTATAACCCGATGAAAGGAACAATAGAAGTACAAATCATGTTATTATTTTTTGAAATCTGCATATAAATAGACCACCATATTTGGAGGCCTGTAGATGGGGTGGCTTTTTTATGAGACTACTGACAGCCAATACTACTAGCTTGCCATGTGGAAGAACTACTAGAGAATAAAATTATTTGTGCAGCTAAGCAATAAAAGAGAGGATTCTCTGTGGTAATTTTTCCAAATGTTACATGGGGTTTTAACTATGTGACTCTTATTGACTTAAATGGGAGTCATGCAGCTAAAAACCCATACAACACTTTGAAAATGTATCCTTAAGTGTTTTATCAATAATCGTATGTAAGTAATAAAATGGGATTCATTCTTTTCTACTCAAGACATATAAACATTATGTTTATATCAGCACAATTACTGACTTTCTGTAGCTTGATAGCTAGTCTTTAGTCATACTATAATTGGCATCCTGATCGCATAATGTCATTTTAATGTGTTCTTCAGAACACACATTATATTATTAGATTCTTGCTGTGAAAGAAGTGCGGAACAACTATATCACAAAAAACTGCAGTAATGCTAACTCAAAAAATCATTCCCTATTCAAAATGCGATATAGATCAGTGTCTGAGTAACAATTTTCTAGAAACATTTCCAAATTGTGAAAACACAGCTAATTTCTGGGGGAAAAAAAAAAAAAGATCCACTGTATACTGCCTATACACTGACAGAAAGAACATATAGAACAGCCTGGAAAGGATTGTCTCAGGCAGTCAGAAGGGAAGAATGCTTAAATATTTCCATACCAAAAAATCCTCTGTATTCTGACTGGATAGTAACAGGTAACTCTTTGGAAAAATCCCGTTTTTGTGGTATGCCTCATTAGCTGTAGTCATTATTCACATCTCTGTTAACTGGTTGGTGTCCTTAACTTCCAGTGATTTTGAGAGGACAGACAAACCAAATGCTGGGACTTGTAAAATGGATTATTCTTCTCATAGTTATTGAGGAACAATAATTACTCGATAATCAGTCTGTTATTTCTCATTGATTGCAAAGCAAATCCTGAACTTAAGCTGACTCTCCAGATATTAAAGATAATTCTTAAAAAAGAAAGGGAAAAAACTCTTGCACTGATGAATTCATGACATGTAAAGAAGAACATTTGAGAAGAACAGGAATTTAAAAGGGTCAGAGAGGCCAGAGCTGTAACAATGTTCTTAAAGTGGACATACGGATGAAATGCTGTGAAGATACCAGCATTCACAGGGGCTAGCCACAACACAGTCATGAGAGGATAGACTATTTCACTGTCTAATAATACCATGCATAGAGTGATTACAATATTTTATTAAGATATTATCTCCAAGCAGACATAGCTTTTATTTAGCTTATTGTGTAGCTCATAAACAGAAAATATGAACCCTGGAATCATCATGTTAAGTGATTTTTTTAGTAATGGGAAGTCAGAAGAATAATTACAAACTTACCCACAAAGCTCTGCCAGTATGTGTTAGCCTTGACCTGCCATTGTAATCTGCTGCTTCTGCTGAACAGAAGCTGCCAATTGTGTTGTTACGTGGTGATTTTATGAGGTAGACAAATACCTCCTAGAAAATACAATGAGATCATTAGAAGCAGCTTGTTGTGTTGGAAAGGCTTGGTATTTTATATGGCATATCTTGGTAATTCAGAACACAATGTCTCAGCATTGTACAAACGAAATGTAGAGGAATAATTAACAAAAGAATAGGCCTGATTATATTATTTTCAGTATATTTGTTGGACTATTATCATATACGGATCTATTCTTAGAGATGTCTGGAAGATGAAAGACGTTTGCCTGAGTATAAAATGAGTAGGGACCTATATTTTCACTTCCTAGACAA
>NW_009603009.1:55260-57574 GCF_000690535.1 Cariama cristata | reverse complement strand
AAAAAAAAAAAAAAAAAAAAGAGAGATTGTGAAAGTCTTAACAGCTGCAGTAAGCAACATTACATTAATAGAGATGGTCATAAATGTTTGGTGTGATTCCTAAAATTTGATTATATTTTAATTCTCGAGTCATTGACATATCCCCTTAGCTAAACAATTCCTTTTTGTCTGACAATTTCCATTATTTTTTCATATAACTATCAATAAAATGAAAAAAAAATTGTTGAAGAATGAGATCCTATGACTAGAAGATGAATGGTGTAAACACAGGGATATTCCACTATTGAAACATCCAGATTTCATATTTAGGTCTGCACCAGCAGACTCAGGGTATCAAAATAGAAAGGTTTCATTTAGTGCTGGTTTTATCTCCCTGGGCTTCATGTCTAGTGCAGGCAAAGCGAAAATAGCAACAACAAAACCAAGCTCTCCCTCTACCAAATATTTTTATTGCAAATAGTTTGTTCCATTCTAATATCTGTATCTCGTCTTTGTGTCTACAGGCAGGATAAGCAGTGCTGAAGATAGACGAGCCTTGTATTTCTGCCAATACTTCGACAAAGTCTGAAAGTGGTTTGCAAGAAGAATTAAATGGACCAGCAGTTCTATTTTTCCTGCTGTTATTTTTTCATACTTATTAACGAAGCAGGTCTTATTAAACTGATTAAATGTTAATTTAACATGTCTCTCCAATTTGTTATGACGTTTCTGACTTTATTGCAAAGTGTGTTTTCAAACTGAAATAACATGCACTTCTATATGAAGTACCATTAATGCAGGCAGCAATGTGTACAATTTATAGACCATTCTTAAATTGCCTTACTTTTAAGTGATATTGCAATGCAGCCATTTTGTAAGCAGTTAACGTGATTATGTAAGAACTGTATAATGACTTAACATGATTAGGTATTTTATACATTTCTTTTCACAAAATAACCAAGTAAACATACATGAAACAACACGAAATTTTAAAATCATACTATATATATCATGCTGATAAAATAGAAGACGAGTTTGCTAAAAGTGAGCCTCATCAGCTGTGAATTTATTTGCTTCCTCCCTGGGATGTCTACACTGTTGTCACTGCAGTGACTGCTGCTCATGAGAACACACCAGAGTTAACTTGAAATCCGTTCAAGTGGAAGTGTTGACAGCCAGCCACGGCCATATGGACCTTGGTTTAACCATCTCAGCATTTAATTTGCGTTTTCCAGCAGCTTCTGCAGCCCACACTCAGCTCCTTGCTGCTGAAATTGTCCTGCCAGTGGTACTTTTGCTAGCTAGTATAAAGCATCTGCAGCTTATTCTAAGTGAGCTGCGGTCACAGCAGCACAGGTAGAGCTTTTATGGAAAGTGATTAACCAGAAGGATTCTAAGAGTGTATTCCAGATACTACAGACAAGCATAGAAAAGAACAATGGCAATGAAAATTATCATAATTCACCTAACTTGAATAGGCTTCAGAGATTTGCCGCAGACTGGGTTAGTGCTTAATCATTTCAGACAACATATTTAGTACAAGTCAATGCATACACCCAGTATGAAATTCACTATAGGTGTAAGCAAGCGTGACTTTAATTGAGTTGTGCCTGCTTATATTAGATTTGGCCTAAGCTCAGAATGGCTTTCAGCAGGTGTAGTTTATGGGACTTCAGATGATATATCTCTTGCCATAGTGTAAAAATAAAAATAAAAATAAAATATAAATACGAGGATGGATGGTGTTATGATGACCACAATCTACAACCAGAGGTTAGATGTATAAGAGGCATTATATAGGCTCAGCAAGCAGATCTGCTACATTTCTAAGGGTTCTGGTAGACCAGCTCTGATACAGGATTTTTCCACTCCTTCCCACCCTACCCCAGTCCTCTCTTGAACGCCGTTTCCTGACCGCCGGTCATGGCTGCATGTACTCATGTAGCCCAATACCAGCACAGATCCACTTTCAGAAGCACCTTGAGTTTGTCAGATTGTGAAAACAGCTCTTGGAGCATGGGTGTGCTTTCCATTCTGCACCTCCAACACAGAAGAGGGAGTCCCCAGCGAAGGGCTGGGGTAGACAGCTTAATCTGCAGAGCTGTAATCACTGCACCAGTGCTCCAGTCACGGTTTAGACAAGGAAGAGCCTGGGTCCTATGAACAGAGAGAGCAGAACTGCTGCATCCTAAAGCTTTGTCTTTGCTAGAAAGGGATGCTGCCTTCTGAAGTCAGCAGAGGGAAAAACTGCAGAGACAACATAGTTCCGTTTTTAAGCAAAAAAAAAGACAGAATGAAAAATCAGTCTTTAACATCATCTAGTTAACTCAGGAGA
>NW_009603009.1:0-55229 GCF_000690535.1 Cariama cristata | reverse complement strand
GGTTGCTCATACCCTCTCCCAGTTGACTGTGAGCCCCAGCCGCTTTGTAGCCCGACAAAATCAGCACTTATTTCTAACAGAGAAAACGCAGTGTGAAATTACATCAAATCTAATTGCGTAATTACGGTCCATGAAAACAAGTGCATGAGTGGATGAGGTATAGTTCAAGAGAACCACGAACAACTTGGATTTCATTGTTGGGTCATGCATTTAAACTCACAGAGCTGCCCCACGCTACACATCATTTTGTTGAACTGTAAATCCACAAACGATAAAGACACTGGTTTGCTTGGGTCAAAACCCATTGAAACAGAGACTGACCTAAGCCTGCTATCCAAAGGGAGCCAGGGGCCATTGCGGATGGTAGCCTGTGCCCTACAAGCCAATTCTTTTCTCCATGGCTTCATTTCATTCCTGGAAGCCAGAGAAGTGCTAAAAATGAATGAGAGCTTTGCCTGGCTGCCAGCGCCTGTCCTTCTTCCATCCATTAACACTCCCTGAATCTGAAAAATTCGCCAGCCCTATAGGTTCCCACACCACACACCAGTTACGCTGATTAGAAAATTCACGCTTCAGTATTAGTGCTGATTAAAAAGGTTTTCCTGCACTTTATGCAGATGTTGAATATTCATCAACAGTGTCTGGTTTAAGAAATGATAAATAGCATAGGAAATAATTTTATAACGACATCAAAAACTTATTTGTAGTGTTCAGCAATGTCCCCCTACAGCCTAGTTTATAAACAAATTATCTGAATTATTAATTTATCATGCAGGGACTGCAAAAAAGGAAAAAAATCCCAGTGGGTTATTACAGCCCTTCACAGGAAATGCATATCTCCTGGCACTAATGACATCATCAATAACAAGAAGTTTATTTCCAAAGAACTCAAAACAAAATTTAATTAACTGTATATGATATTTTCAAATTAAATATGAGTTAAGGAGTTCAGAATTGGGATTAATGTAACAGTTCCAAAGTAAATTCATCTTCTAGTAAATTAAAAACAATAACAACAAGCACAATAAAAGCCCTTTTAAACTCCAAAATAAACATATAATTTAATGGAAAGATTCATTTTGTCCACTGACAATATAGAAATGATTTGCTTCTGTTTGGAATTCCCATTTGTTTAAAAGAATCAGCAAGAACACTGGTAGATAGGGAGCGTGGCATGGGTCAGCAGTGCTGGAGCTGCGATGAAAAAGGAAACCTTGCCAATGAAATCCCCACTTTCCCCTACTTTTGGCAGTTTTTCTCTTTCTGGATGACAACTGCACACAAAGTAAAGAGTAATCTACACGGCATGATGTCCATTTTGAAGTTGTGTTTGAAATAACAAATCAGACATACCAGACACATAATAGAGAACAGGACTACTTGGATTTCTACTGAAATTTCCTATGTTTGTTACCAAAGACAATTGGAAAACAAAATAAAATGGAAACCAAATCCAAAAAGTTACCTTATAAAAGGAGAAATTATGAAGTTCATATTTATGGCAACATAGAAAAATATTTGATGTTGTGTTGGGGGAAAAAAAAAAGAAGATTAAATCAAAATTTAAAAAACATGAAAAAAAAACCACCAAGAAAAACCCTAGAGGAATGACAAGAATGTGGGAAATCCTCAAACTTCAGGAAAAGATCAAGGATTAGATTCTAGAAATAAGTCTGTTTTGACTGTCTGGATATTAAGATATATGCACTATGCAAGCAGAATCAGTGTCAAGTCTTTTTTCATTATTTCCTTTTGGTAGAATTACATTTCTAAAAACAAAGCGATACTTACCAATGTATCTTTAAGGCACTGAACAAATATCGAGCAATTTTTTCTGATGCTGCAGCATCATTCATTTGCAAAAAAAGGCAGTGAATATGCAGGACAGATGCCAATAAGAAAGGGGTCAAAAATTGTACCAGTGTCTTCCTTTTCAAAGGGAAGATAAATACTGTGCTACTGAGAAAACTGCTTGTCCTTTCAGTTTCTTTTGACTCAATCCTCTTCCAAGGAAGAGATTGTTGACAGAAGAAGCAGGAAGCTTGGACATTGGTGTTTTGAAGAGAGAGGAGTAAATTGCTTCTCCACGGCCCCTTCTGCAGCTTACCCTGAAGAATATGTACTTCAAATCTATGAACCTAAAAGGACAAACTTGACCAAACAATCTCCCTTTCCCATTTCCTTATGGCCACCTTTCTGGTTATTGACATCTATGAAATGGTAAACACTCAGAAACTATGGCCAGATAATCAATTTCCAAGCATTTTCTTAATAGCAGTGGTGATAAAGACAAGAAGCCAGGAAGCAGTGGTGAAAAAATAGCTAATTTCCCTTCATGACTTGTTGTGAGACCTGGAAAACGGAATCAGCAACAAGAATTGAACTTTGACATTCCAGAGATTGGGAGGGAGGGAAGATGAGAGGGCATGCAATTATGGAGGAAGCTGAAATTTTACCTAGAATTTACTAAACTGTTTGTATTTTTAGAGAACCGTCATAACACAGTAAGAGATTCGTGAAATGCTGAGTGTAAGAGAGATTTTATAAGGCTGTTAAAGGCTAGAGGAAAATCTTGTCTACAAAAAGTCACCACAATTATGTACTGATGCGTAAAAAGAGAAAATTATATACAATCGTACGGACAGACCAAACAGCTGAGGTGAAGCCAGGTGATAATAGCTAAATTATATAAACGCAAAGTTATTGTTATTATTATTGGTGGTGGCGATGATTGGTTCTTTTACCTTGGCTGACAGGAGCCACTCTGCTAGGCACAGTCTATAAAGAATAAAAAATGTTGTCTGTCCTAATCATTTAAGGTTTCACTGTGTATTTTTCACTTTCCCAGGCCAAAAATTTATATTCCAAAAATCTGGGTAGCATCAGAAAGCCATTAAAATCAGCTAACCGCAGAAACATTTCTTAATTTTCATCATATTGTTTCTATTCCCATAGTCCTGCTGATTTCATCAGCCTCGTTACTTTAGCCGTTGTAAACAGAAACTGCCATCAGCCTGAGATGTTGATGTTCATTTCTGCTGCCCATACAAGTGTGAGAACCTGTATTTCACAGCCTTACAAATCTAGCAGGAAAGAAAGGATATTCCACCTTTCCAAAAGTATTGTGACACGTTCCAAGTGGTGTGGAACAAACAACACTGAGTCTTCAGGCGTAAGACACAGGCTCTAGGATGCTTGAATGTGCTAAATGCTAGACCTTCTAAGAGATTTCAATACCTTCTCCTGAATCCTGTACAGTTAGAAATGCAGAAAAGCGTAAAATGCACAATAACTAGATACAGGGTAAAGTATTTACCTACAGTCTGCAAATTATTCTGCAAATAATTTCTTATTTGGCAATGCTTACGGTGAGGACACGATACTAGGAAGCGACATGGGGGTCCACGTTGGGATCTGGGCAGGCAGAATGCGATTTTCTTCCCCTGTCTGCTCTGCCGGTGCCGTAAGCAATTTGAGTTGGGACTAATTCTTCCCAAGTATTTGAACAGAGGCCCTCAGAAGCAGGGGGCTGGTTTTAGGAGTGACCTTGATGTGCTACTGTAATGAAACCAGTAGAAATTAATGTTCACTTACTTATAGCTTTGCCAAGCATAAGCACAACAGCTGTGTCAAATTCTTACCATCCGCTTCACTGGAAACAAAACTAAGCCTGTACAGAACACTTGAAAATCCCTTACAACATATTTAGGCAACAAAATTCATAACACAAAACTGATTTCAAGGGCAAAATAGCAGACATGCTTGCCAGGAGTTCGCTGAGATTATTTTCTTTTTTTACAGAAAACACCAGTACTATATACCATGTATATTGCTGTAATAAGATCTTGCGCAGTAAGGATATTTTAAATACATATGGTGCACTAAAAATGTAAATTATCATAACTACACTGCGCATAAAATAAATATTGTATTGTGTGTAAGATGTTGGCATTGTGCTAAAACATACTGCAAATAAAGTGAATGTGATATTTAATATATATATATAGGTTCATATCAAGTTTCTGTAGAAATAATATAAAGTCCCTCGTTCAAGACGTCTACAGGGAAAAAGCAGAATATTAATTTTCATGGTACTCCATTCCAGTATTTCCATAAGTATTATGTGTCTATGTCTACATAAAACTATTGCTACATACTAGGACCACTACAGCTGGAAATGTTCCATGAGTGGGGCAGGAATCTTTCCATCCCAAAAGCGCCAAATAACAGGTCACCTCAAATGGATGGTGAGAAACATAACTCCGAGTACATTTTAATACCTGCAATGAATCCAGCTTTGAAAGCTTTACATTGTTTGTATGCTATAATCCAGTTATAAATAAAGTTTTAAAAGGTACTGTATACCTCAAAAAGCATATTAAAACTTCAAAGTAATATATATGTTTATTCTGTTACCATGACACTATATTGTGGAGGTATGTATAACCGTGATGGCCAAAAAAACCATATTTACAGAGTGTGAAATTATGAATTATTGTTTTCTTTACTCACAGCTTTAGTTTAATTGCGCTTTTAGGTTTTTCCAGTAGAATTTTCACAGAGACCTATAGTCTGATAAAGCCAAGCTAACAACAGCATTTGATACTAGGCCTTTTATATAAGATAAACAATTACCAAAATATTAAAAGACACTCTAAAAGATACAGCTATCGTGTATAACATAATCTGAAGTAACACCATCACTATTAAAATAAGCAGTGACAGTCTCACCTGTGACCCTGGAATATCAAACCTGGAAAAAACAGCAAGGAACCCTCTTCAAGGTAAGATCTGCTCTTTTTACCCGATCTTGCATTTTAAGCCAGTCGGATTCACTCCTAGGCTTGTGCAGACTGTTTCTGCAACCCAGGCACACCAGACTTCGTCGTTATAATCCAGCTAAAGGGCTATGCCCTATCCCTAACGCAGTATTGCACCTAGTTCTTTTTGTTAAATAATCGTTTCCTTATGCCCACGTTCATGATCAGCACAGATAGGGTCCCCTTCACTTATCAGAGCATCCCTCAGGTTGGAAGGGATACCAGGAGGCCTTTAGCATCCCTACTCAGAGCAGGGTTAATACAGAATTCAGACCAAGGTGCTCAGGACTTTGTCCACTCTTAAAAGTCTCCAAGGATATAGATACTGCAACCTCTCAGGCTATCCTGCACCAGTCCCCAATTATCCTCATAATGAAAATATTCTCCTTGTACAACGTCAGAAACTCTGAAGGTTCAGTTTATGAGCACTGCCTCTCATTCTCCCATTGTGCACTTCAGTAAAGAGACTGGGTGTCTCCTCTTGGTGATCCCTAAGGTCCCCTGAAGCCTCCTCTCTTGAATCAGCTGAACAAGCTCAGCTCCCTCCGCCTCACCCAGGGTAATGCATGGATGGTGAACCTGGACCAGTGATCCAGCCAGGTCTTCCCTCACCTAGTAATCTATCCACCTAGACTGTAATGTCCCAGTTGTGATACAAAGATGGGAGATCATATCAAAATCCTTGCTAAATTCAAAGCGGATGACATCAATTCAGTACGAAAATCTGATGAATTATATGCATAGTATTCTACAACAGGAATATTTCAACACCATGTTTTCAATCCCATTTGTGTATTCCTTCCTTCCAGGTGACAGCTGCTCTAACTGATAAGGAGCTCCCCTTATGAGCTGCATCCCATCACCCGTAGATCTTGTGCAGTCTAACACTCTGATTAAACTACTTCACCTCATGGTTTCTGGTGTAACTAGGGAAAAATCATAAAATACTCCTGAATATTCACTGAAGTTCAGAGATTAATTTCATTTGGCTACTCTTCCAGCCCTCTGGTGACTACTTTTCCAAACATTTGGGTGATTGAATTTTACTGAATTGCTACCAGAAAGCCGAGTGTGTGCTTGCACACTAGCGTATTGATAGCAGGGACGGTACGTTTCATTAGGGACAGGATGCAGCTTGAAGTACAGGGGAGACGGAGATTTTTACAAAACCAGTGGCAGACTCCTGGAATATAAACTAAGTAGTTAATTCAAGATCCACATTTCACACATTGAAGCATTTACTTATCTGCAACTTGCCTACAATCCCCCAGAACATTTAATCACATTCATTCTCAAAAACCTGCGTACATATTTAATTGCTTGATGGATCAGGGCCTTAACTGAATAGGGCAGAGCTGCGGTGCAGTGGTACGACTAGGACACCTGAGGCTGTAGGACTCATCTCATCCAACATTAGACATCCAACATTTATAACAAAAGCATATATCTCAGCTAGTTACTATAGGCCCCCTTCATAATTAATGGAGAGAAATAGACACTTCTAGGGTGCAATTCATCAGTCTTACTTTAAACATCTGCTTTAGGAAGAGATGAATTGCACCTGTCAGGTGCATATATTTCCCTGCTGTTTATAAGGGGGATCAAGGTGGCTACGTCAGAGGCAGCATCTATATTTGAATCCTGCCCCAAATAAAGCCTCTGAACGGACTCAGCGGGCTATAGAAAAGACTCTCAGCAACTTGTAGGTTGCCTCTGAGCCTTGTTCTGCTCCTGGATTCCTAACTTGGGCTCCTGCCTGCTGCACTCTGGTCTGTAGTTCTTGGTTTATTTTTCATCATACCTGCCCAGGTATCTGTCCCCACCTAGCATGCCCTGCCTGCTCCTCTTCCTGTGCCCTCACCTCAGATTTAAAATCCCTGGCACCCTGAACTTTGTCCGAACCTGTGTTAGGCTTCTGCCTTGCCTCTTAGGCTTGGGATATACAGGTGCTTTGTCTTCTGGGCTTCCCTCCTCGCTTCCGCATAAGACACTTTCTCCCTAGACCGGAGCATTAAGACTCCTTCCCACTCCTGACACTCCTCTTTCTTAATCACAGGCTCCAGTTTGCGCTTCTGTCCCATTTCCAGTCCAATTTAGCAGCCCTGTCCACCCATGCCCTAGTTATAGTAATTAGGTGGTCAGCTATTGAAGAAGGGATAGTATTTGCCACATAACTTCTGTGCTGTAAATTGCTTACTAGCAACATGATTCAATGGATATGACTATTACATGATACTTACAATAACAGAAATATAAAGGTAATACAGATCATTAATGGAGCAATGCACTTAGTGGACACTGAGGATAGGGACAAACCTCAGTATTTGGATATCTGTCTACGAACAACATGTAGCTACTGCCATTCAGCTATTGACCTTCTCCTGAAACCCTTTGGTCATTTTTTTAAAGTAGCCTCATAATTTTTTTCTTGTCTCCTCCATCACTGTTCTTTCTTTTCCCATCCAAAGTCTCTCTGTAGTCTTTTTTCTACTCCTTCTCTAGTATTTCTCCACCGCTTAGTACCAGGAAGAGAAGCTGTTTGAGCAGAACAGAGCATACCATATTCCCTGAGCTCAGCAAACACGTAACCCCAGCCGAAGCCCTCTCTGGAAAGTTCACGCGTGTGCATTATTCTATCAACTCGGCCTGCCAACCAGAGCATCAGGTTTTCCAATAACAACCTGCTTCTGACGAGGCGCAAACAAAATAACTGATAATTCCAGCCAGGAAGTAGTTTTGCTACTACTTGTGACTCTACTAGTGGCATCTCCTTACAGATAGTAACTGGGCAACTGAAACCCTCCATATTCTCAATAGAGCAGCCATTTACCACACACCCAAAATACCAGCTGATACAAATTTTCTTTCACTGCCTTTAAAATGACAGAAGGCTTTGCCACAGTACCCAACAGAAAAATCTTAATTTTTACTAACTGTTATGGTAAACAGAGATGGTACTGAATTATATAGAGTTACAAACCCAAAATAAATCTAATTATTTCATCTTAATATAATCATTTTACATAAACCCCCCAATCAGATTGTTAAATGCAACTGCAATGAAATAAAAGGGAAGGGGGTACAGAAGACACAGCTTCTCCATCTTTGCAAGTGATAATACAGCCATAATAATCCATTCACCACCTTCTCTACCCTCAAAATTACATGTGTGTTTGCTTTTCTTTGGCTGATCAGTAAACTACTAAACCCAGCTACATGAAAGAACAGTAAGCTTTAGTAAATGGGAAATTAATTGTTAGAAACAGCTCAACTGTACAAAAAAAAAAAAAAGATTTTACAAGCAATGATATCCTTTCTAACATGCCTTTTGTCATTAGCATCCAACGGGGCCCTGCTATTGCCCTTTTCAAACACTCGAGTATGTTAATGTCCATAATGGTGACCTAATCAGTTTAGGTGTATCCTCCAAACAGTTTCACAGAAGCAATTGAGAGAATGTCATCGAGGACTTGCAAATGTAGTGTACTTCAGTATGTCTGCAGAGCAGGCCAGAGTGTGACGGGTGGCAGCTACCTCATACTCCTTCTCCAAAGCTACTGATCTCTTGCATAAAATCACATTCGAAAACAGGGTTTCATTTGGTATTTAAATGGATAAAGCATGGAAGCACTGATAGATTCAAGTTCTGGTAAGAGCTGTGAGATATATTTCATGTAAAAATCTCAAATTTTGAGCTTGGGGTCAGAAGCCATGCCCACAAAATATACCTTAATACAGTCTGTCGGCAAAATATAAAGCTGTGTAAAAATAGGTGCTTGAGTCCTTGCCCTATGCATGACAGTAAATGTCTTGCATGTGGGAGCATGACAGAGTTTCTCCTGAACCGAATACAGTAAATTGTTAATGAATAGAACATAGAAAATTAACTTATAACACCCTTCCATTTTTTGTTGTTGTTCTGATTTTAAAAAAATTATATTAACAGAAGAAGCAGCTATGGAAAAAGCCTAGGATGATATTCTAATTTTATGCAAAAATGGCTGAAGAATCTGGTATTGATTTTAAAGTGAGGAGTAAGGCCACGTGCAAAGTACTTTCACTTGTTTTGCCAGCAAGGAAAACAAAATATTTGTGTCACTAACAAAATTACTAAAGGTCAAAGTCTTGACCAAGAGGCATATTGCAATCTTTTATCTTGTGCACATAGCTAAGAAGCACCAGCACTGCACAAACAAAGTATCTTGCTGAAAAATCTCCAGCTTTCAGCACCCCACTAAGTTCTTCAGAACATGTTTTGTAATGTGAGGAGGCAAAACTAAATGCAGAAACACATCCCCTCCTCATTTGCTCAGAAAACATTCCCCTTAAATTAATTCAAGTCCCTCCCACGCAATAGAGATTCATCTTTAAATACCATGTCTTTTAATCTTTGGTGAGGAAATAAAAAAAAAATCAGACAATAATTTATTCATAACTGACAACAATAACAATGAAATGGAGCCACTACAATGTGAAAATACCTTTATAGGAGACCTATTATATAGAATACACAAGACTTAAAACTCTTTCTTTTTCTTACCTTGGGTTTATTTACGGCTCTGCACTTCTTAATGTGGTGGATATTCAGATTGATGGAAGCCATGGGAGAAATAGCAAGTGGAATCACAATTGAAGGCGAAAGTGGTCGGTGCCTCCACAGGGTTTCATGTATTGCTTTTAGGGTCCTAAAATGTAATTGTTGCATTTTGTATGGATTTCGGCTCGGATCATCTGAAACCTTTTGTGGGGTGTGATGCAGCCCATCCACCTCCATGCTGGTGAGTGCGGCACAAAGGCACGTGAGAATGTTTGGAGGACACAAAAACCAGCTGCAGCAGAAGTGGAGGAGACAACGGCCTGTTTTGCCTACGATGCTATCTATTTTCTAAAGAACCTGTTGAATTGTCTTTAAGACATCTACATTTACCTGCAAGGAGCAGATCACAATGTCTATGGACTGCTTTTCTCCCCCTTATGCATAGATTTTCAGAGAAGTTCAGCATTTGAAGATTATGCTTTATGGCCTTTTGGGTTGTGTACGGGCTAGCAGTGTAGCCTTGCAGAGGATCTGCAAAACAAAACAGCTGATATATAGGATCCAACATGCACACGGCACATATTTCAGTGCGAAGTTAATTTAGACAGGTCCTTGTAGAGCTCATGGGCTCAGTGCCTGTTTGTAGTTGGTGTACTTTCGGTATGCTTTTGGAGAATATATTCCAGTTTAGTTTCATCCTAAAGGAGTCCAGTTTGTATTCTCCAAGGTGACTCCATGATTTGAACAATCCTCTTTTAAAATCCATAAACAATTCTACTCCAGGCTACAGAAGAACAGTTTTAACCAAATTGTTTCATTCTGCAGGCAAGTGAAACTAGCAGAAACACCAGTGGTTTGTTTTATTGATGTTGTTATTTAATTTACTTTGAATTGCTTGTCAGGAACTACATTTTTTGCTAACAATTAATTTTAAATTAGGTCTTCATGATGGAATCGAGATGGAAAGGTAGGTAGGTCCTAGCGTTGACTGATAAACAAGGTGGTACTTTCCGCCCCTGCACAACACTCGATTTTATCTTTTCTCTGTACATCGCCTGTGCTCAGTGAAAGGGTCTCACTCATGCTGTCTCGCGCCAAATTTCCCCATCCAAAATAAGACCAGAAGCTGTAGTCAGTCTGCTTGGGAGGGGACAGGTGGCTGTGAAACAGCCCAGTCACAAGTAGGTCAAACAACTGTGTCTCCAAAGGTCCAATGCCTTCCAGATCTACTGTGGTTCCTTCAATGGCAAAGTGGTTAAATACAACAATTTCATTCATTCTGATCTCCTGTAACATTTCAGAAATTAAAATGAAACTCACCTTTATTTGAAAGTTAAAATCGCATTTAAACACAAGCTTGGGAGTTCTTTCAACTCTTGAAAGGCTTTCTTCTTCTGTAAATGGAAATCGGAGCTGTTTTCAACTGGCTTAAATGAGCAGAGCACCTAGGCTTTGTCTAAAACACAATCAAGAAAAAAACTACCCTGGAAAGTGTACTCACCCAAAGGTAGAGTCCTACCCACGTGTTCTCCTCTCTCATGCTCTAGTACAGCACCTTACACTGTTAAACATATTTTTCACCATCTCTACTGTTGGGAATCAGTTGGATGCTTCAGTTCTCTCAGCTCTTCAGTTGTTTTTATTCTTTCAGCTACATGCTGTTATCATGAATTATCTGATTTCAAAGTACAGAAAATGTCTCTTTTTGTAATAAAGCAGTTCAAGCTATTTAAGAAGTGTTTTCCAGATTATCAAGCTTTTTGTCACATTAGAATTTTGCTTTAACACAGATAAGCCATAGTTTCATCAAGTTTTATCTTGCCCAAACTGAGCAAAGGGCAGGCTGACTCACTGACAGGTAATAGAAAGCAGAGCTTTTCATCTCTATGTCACCAGCTGAAATTCAGCAAAGGTCATCACTGATAACCAACTGAGTTTTTGATGGCCTTATGAAATTAGCTGATGGTCTTGGTATAGTGACTAGTGGACAGATGTTCTTATTATAAAAACCATTATACCAACTGATAACCTCTCTTGCTCAACTCAACAGAGAAATGAGGAACTGAATGAGGCACAGGTGCTCAACCACTTTCTCACTTCAACAACTGGCACCTGGAAAATAAGTTTAAGGGCATATTGCTGGGGGTTAAGTGTGTTCCACCTATTCTGAAGCTGAAAGATTTCAGACACCTAAGCTATTAGCCTATTACCTTTCTTAAATGCCATGCTATTCCAATTTTTGTTTTAGAAAAAAAAAAAAAAGAAAGAAAGAAAAGATACTGACTCAGTCCAAAATTCAAATCAACCAAGGTAGTCAGGGCAAATTAAAACATTCCACAGTAACACTGAAAATAATGGGTGCAATAATATATGATTGAACAGTATAATTTTATAAGCTTCTACTAGTATCAAGTTCTTGCTATTCTGCTGCATTTTCCGTCTAAGTCTTTTCCAGTAGAAACCAAGACATTTGTGTCGCATAAGAAGAAACATGGAGTTGCTCGCTGAGGCTGGGGTTTAACGTCTATTTAAAAGAAGGCATCTTCGTTAAAAGGAATGATAGAAAACCTTTATTTGCCTCCCCTTTTTAGGGGCAAATTTATTGTGTTGCTGTCAAATGTACTTTAAAAAAATGTATTTCTACCTTTCATGTACTCAGCATTGGAAGATATTTTTCAAGTTAATTTTACTGATTCAGTTAATTATCAGCCCTTTCAGACTAATAAAAAAAGAATTCTAAGGAAAGACACTGCCAAGGTTGGCTCTGGATGCCAGAAACTCCTTGCTCCTTCCTGAAAAAAAGCAGAATACATAACCCTTTAGCAATTTTTCCTGCACTGTACTTACACCACATTTCCCCAGGGCTCACAAAACTTGTGCATTTAGTGGAGACTGTTAGTTCATTCATCACACCCGTGATATAAACCACTCTGTTATGCACCTTCAAATCAAAAAGGATAAAAAAGACAGAAGAAAAAAAAGGTGCACACAAAGGTAACGGTGCTCACTGAAGGACACGCTTTTTAGTGCTTGGCTGTACAAAAACATGTTCACACAAACAACTGTCGCAGCAATTATTTATGATTAAAAAACATGGGACTGTTGTGGTGACTTTGCGTTAGAAATCTAGTGTATGTCAATTGTTTTATTCATGATAAACAGATCATTTAGTTGGAAAAATCCCATCTGCCTAGATATATCTCTTATTATTTATGAGAACCATGTTTAGGAATGCAGGCAGCACATGTGCATAATTAATCCTGAAGAGAATTAGACATTGTTTGATTCACAGCTGAATGTAATTAGCATTAGGAAGTTTACATATGTTGGCAATAACACAGATTAGCAACTAAAGTGCTTGTTAAAAAATTTAACCTGAGGCTGCTGGAGCAGACCTCTCTTAATGATGCTTTAAATGTTGTTGATGAAGTAATAATCAATTTTGTTTTATAAATAGTAAATCAAGAATTTAGGTCTAATTAGCCATGCTACAGATCACTTCACTTACATATCCAACGTACATGTGATGTGTGCTGTGAACTTTCTTTGAGTCTGGTGTGCAAACAGTTGTTAAGGGAAAGATGTGATCCCTTCTGTAAAAAAAAAAAAAAAAAAAAAAAAGGCAAGAAAAACATTGGAACGCTTCTTAAAAAAAAAAAAAAAAAAAAAAAAAGGCAAGAAAAAAAAAGTCACAGATGGGGAAGAATGAGATGTCTGTGGTGGGAGTGACTCTATGCTCCTGGCACTCAAGAAGGAAATAGCTTTTCCTTTGTTATTTCAGAGCTTTTTAACTGAAGGATGAAGAAACAATGCCGTGTCTGCCTTTTAAAAATATAATAATTAGATTATAATTCACAGTCTGTGAAATGAAGCCCTCTAATGGAGAGGGAGGAGGAAGAGAGAATGTAAGTGATGAAAGTGAGGAGGCAAAGTAAAATTGAGCTGTAATTGTTTTCACTTCAACTTTAAGAAGTTCAACATTAATTAAAATGTTTCTGCACCACTCACCACCAGATTGGCACAAAAGAGGCAGGGATGGCAGGAAGGCAATTGCCAGCAAGGCTGCAGTTCCCCACACACACATCCACACTCCCCATGCACACAAACCCACGTATCCTAAAGACGATATTGCAATTAGAGTAAACCGTTCCGGTTTTACTCACATAGCAGGTCTGCATTTCCTTCCAAATAAGATATTAATACTTCCTGAAACACCTAAAACAGTTTGAAAATTGTTCCAAGGTATCTTTGCTGTTACTTTGGCTTAGGGTTTGCTTTGTTTTTCTCATCTTCAATTATGTTTATTCATACAGGGAGACGTTCATGGATGCAAAGTTCAGCTGAGCACCTACCATGCCCTAAGAGTCAGCAGGAGTTGGATCCATGAAGAGTTTTCCTTCAATATTGACTTCATACCTTCTAGACATTTCTTCAGGTGAGCAGGTGCTCCTGGGGGATGTATTCGGCAGTCCCTGTAATCACCCTTTGCACGTCAGAGGAGCAGGAGAAGGCACTAATTACTATCAATGAATTAAATTACAGGAGGGTACTGCAGCTCCTGCTTCTACCGGCAGATGCCTGCACGTCCCCACACCATGCACAAGGATGGGTATGCCCATAGCCTCAGGCCTTCCTTCCTTGGCAGGCTGGGAAGCCCAGCTCACGACGGGATGGATAGCCAGGAAAGTTTTAAAGTAGCTGAAAGAAGAGGGAGCAAGCAGAGGGCCAGAACTGATGGGACTTTGCTTCCCCCAGAGCCAAAAGAAACTCATTTTGCATGTGACGACACAAACCGGGCACTTCCTTACTCACTCATCTACGTCGCTGCCAGAGACCGTAAATAATCTTGAAATGGAGTCAGGACTAAACTGGAAAAGGCATTTAGGCTCCTAAAAATGGGAAAATGTGCTAGCAGGCATTCAAGAATGAATAAGAGCTCTCATCGGAGGATGAGCGTGGAGCTCAGAGCAGCTTCGATTGGCTGTGCATCCTTCGGGGAGGCACGGGAAAAGAGCAGCCAGCCCCAAGGATTTCCCTGGTGAATGGTAGGCTCTCCCCGGAGCTCCGGAGAGGAGCAGGGATGGCTGAGCCTACGGGGAAAGCCTGCACATGTGTGAAGGCTGAGTGGCTTCTTCTTGAAATGATAAGTGTTGCCAATTTGTAAGTGCTGCTCAATCCCATGGTTTAGTATCCGTTATGTCAGTTCCGCAGGCTGTGTGGGAGCTCAGGATGCTCCCCTTAGTCACTGCGACTTGATCAGACTGTAAGCATCACCTCAGTTTTTATACAGAAAAACAGTTGTCTGCATCCAAGCTCAATTCTGAGTATTTTGGGTGTTCAAGCCCTATAAAACCAGGTGATTCTGAGGAGACATTGCAGTAGCCCTGTGCAATTTTAAGAAATTTCCAAGACATCCTGTTTGTTTATCTTTGTTTAGCTGATAGAGCCAGACGAAAGGAAGAGAATACCTTGTATGCCAGGAGACTGAAGTGAATTAATAGACTGCTGTAGCTCACAAGAAAGGAAGGAAGGAACAAATGAATGAATGAACTTTGACTTTTCTTAAGTAGACAGGGCAGCCGGGCTCTGACTGATGTTTACAAAGGTAGATGCGTTTGAAGCAGCACCATATGGAGAACCGGGAAGAGTTTAAGGGTTAAGCAGGAAGAGCCTTAGGAACCAACAAAATTGAAAAAAACCTCAACTCTAAAATACATTTATCACCTTTTATAGAAAAGAAATTCTCATAAGCTGAAAAAGGGATAACTTCTGCGCGAGGTGCATGAGACCGTTAAGAATTAGGTCATAAGGAATATGAACAGATGTAGAAGTTTGGATGCACCACAACGAACGGTTTCACTGCATCTAAACATTAATTATAACAATCTATTGGGTAATGAGAGGAACTTGTCTTGTTCTCATGCTGTTCTTGCTTACAGATCAAGGAGCGGGTTTCAGGTCACTAGACTTCCTACAGTGCTGGCCCTTGCCTCTGTTTATGACTTGAAACAATAAAACCCTGAAGCAGATGCCAGAGTAGTGCTAACTGCTAGATACTGAAATGGCACCCTCTATGTGTGTTAATAAATCCATGAGTAACAGGATTGTTTATAATCACTTTTCCAATTGAAAAAAATTGAACTCATAACCGACAGAAATTTGTTGAAAATAAGGACTTTTAACTTCTGCCTTTTTCTAATGTAACATGCTCTATGAGGTGAATAACATTAAAAAAAAAAAAAAAAGAAAAAAGAAAAAAAGACCATTTCTTCATTCAATTCCTTTTCTTCAGCTGATGCACTGTGGTATTCTTTTGCAGTTCTTTGCTGTATGCACTTTGATAAGTTAAAAATATCACCAACGTACGCAAAGAGCAGCCAAAGAAGATGTTATTATTTGCAGAATAGCAGTAGTAGCGTATTCCACTTTCAGCTAATTACAATAATGTGCATATTTTCTGTAAGAAACGGGGAGAGATGTCACAGTCTAAATTATTCTATGTTGGCTTTAGGAGGACAAACATTTGTTGTTGACAACTATTTGATCTGTCTCATAATTCTGTCACAGCGACAAAATAAAACTATATTTTATTCTCCATTTCTGTGATCTTTCACCTAGATAAGAACCAACACCTGGCATCTTTTCAAATTTTCTTTTTTCTTTACATCAGTGGCAAAAGTTAAAAAGGTAACATGAAAAGAAAGATGAAAAAGGAATGCTGTTCAAATTGAAGGACTGCAGTTTCGAGTTTCAATCCTGTATCAAAACATCTCCGCCTCATCTTCTTTCTCAGTCATCACAAATGAAAAGTACAAAGAAGTACACAAACATCAATACAATGCTGCGTGTGTACTGCTATCCAAAAATCACAGTTACAAAATTACACCTGACATATCAAAAACTGACAGTCACATCCTCAAGATTTTCTTCTGTTCGTTCCCATGGACCTTCTTTATTAATAAATCTGACACATAAAAAGCATCTGTATGACTAAAGTGTCAGTTACTGGAAAGACCGTTTTGATCTACTTCTTAACTTTTAGAAGAAATATTCTCTTTTTTATGAAGACAGGATCCGTTCACTGACTGCCAGCTTTCAAATGACCACGTCTTGAAGTTTAATTTTAAGTTTTAAATAAATATTGTATGCAAGCAGAATAATTATGATGCTCTAGAGAGACACTGTATAATGACATTGATTCTTTTTTATCTAAAAATGCCAAACCCTTGAGGCAGCAAAGTCTGTATTTGCCACAGATACATGGAGGTTCATTCTACATGTTAAATTATAATAGGTTCTTCATGTTTCTGTTGCTAAGGAGGTAGCAAAACTTTCATTGTAAACTTCAGTTTTCAGCTGTTTAAAACTTACTGGTAAAAAATAGCTTTGGTCAAACATTTTGTATGGAGCATTACAGCTGTGGAATAACTATTCTATTAAAAATAAAAGATAATTTGTCAATTCTGCTGCAATACTGTGGAACTACTGAAAAGTAAGCATATTGGGTTTGGACCTATGTTAACACTCATTACTGAAACAAGCATTGTTTTGTACTAATAAATGTTGTGGACATGTTATTCATGACAGTATACAGTAATTTCAATATTATAAAGAAACTGAAATGCCTGCTTAAGTGTGAAAATTAGCATTTGTGCATGCAAAGCAGCTTCTTATTTTATTTTTATTATATTTAGTATGTGTAAACAAATATTCTGATTTGACAACCCAGAAACCAAAATTACTGCAAAGCCATAGACAAAAATATGAATATTGAATATGAATATGAATATTCAATGACATGAATAAAGATATAAGCAAGCTCATTTTTTTGTCTGTTGTTTGGTTCACTCCTTAGGTTAGCAGACTTTGTCAGGAGAGTGGTTTCTTTTATTGAACATATATTTGATCATTCGCAATATGTAGAGATCCTTTAAAAAATGATCAATGTCTTGAACACCTGCATTTGCTTTAAAATTGCCAGCTAAGGTGTTGTTACTATATTACTAATTTTTTGTTCTTAATAGTAAAGAATAACACCTATATTTATAACAATAATATTACCATTAATAATTAATCATTCTTAATAACAATAAAAATGACAGTAACAATGGAATTAATGGGATCCTTCATATCCCAGTCCAAAATACACCTTTTGGGAACTACCATATGCAAGTGTTGACAGTCGGAGGGAGAAAGCTCTGAAGACAGAAAAAAGTAGCCATAAAAAAAATTCCTTTGCAACCTTAGCTTTCATTAAGTTCCTTGAAAGATTCATTCCTCTCATTTAAATGCAGCTAGAAATTATTCATCTAATACTGTATTGATATGAAGCTCCCACAGACATTTTTTTGGGTGAGAGATGGGCACATTCAGAAGGCAAGTCATTCCACCTACCTGAATATCTATTTTATGGTAGGTGAGTATGCTTCTTGCCATTAAGGCCTGACAGACTATATGCCTAACTTTTAGATGCCTATTCTTAAAAACGATGTTCTTACCTTATTGTTTTGGGTTGCATAATGACAGCAGATCAATATCCTAACTTTTCAGTAGTTGTTCCTATGGAAATAACCCAACTGTGTTTAGACAAAGTTGATGTCTAAGAGAAAACACATCAAACCAGGCTGAAATGTGTAGACTCAAATGGCAACATTTCATGTGTGGTTGGTCCAAATGATTTCATTTTATTAAAACCATGAACCAAGTACCTCCTGCCTCAGAAGGCTCACAGAAATTCTCTCCTGAAGATCATAACCTCATATGGACTAAAGCCTCCCTCCAGTGAACAGACTCCTTTCCCCTGGTCTTCTCATTCAATCCTCAGCCAAGGTCCAGAGGGACCCACTGCTCTCCTAGAAATTCTTCAGAGGTCAGGATTAGCAGGAGTATGCCAAAAGCACGCCATACTTCAGTCATGCAAACTTTGTTGCATGTGGGATTCATCTCACTTACCGTGGGAGTTCACACAAGTTCAGGAACTAGACGGCTTGTATACCCATGAAGAGAAATGGACATTTCTACAGAGTGATTCATTTGACTTATTTTTCACGTCTATCTTGAGAGAAGATGAGTCATCCTCTAGAACTGCTATTTCTTTCCACTGATTACAGAGGGAATATAAACTATTCTTGGAGATGCAGATATCTGTATCAAGGACCTCTGAAATTAGAGGTCTGAATCCTATTTAAAACAAACAGACAAACACACAAACCCCACTCATTTCCTTTGCATATTCATAAATGTGTTTGTGTTTTCCTTCAATAAATTTTGTTAGTAGTACCTTTTTCATTTACAGCTAAATTTGCTTAATGTTTCAAGCAGTATATATTTCCATCATATATTTTAAAAGTTTCTCTGCTCTAGACGCAATCTTGGAAAGAACTGTTGTTGGATATGCAGGTAGACAAAACAAAACTATCTCCTATATTCATCACCAGTGCTGACTACCCTCTAGAAATAAAAGTTTGCACTGGGTTCCCAGATTAAAGCGTTCTCATAAATGATTGAAAGTATTGTGACCCAGCTTTTATCACCATTTTACAGAAAAATTGCCCATTGCTTTTATGAAGAATTGCTCCAGAAATTTTTTAATGATTTGGCCCAGTGTAGTTTAAGCTGAACATCCTTGTTTGCAATTTTGTTTCTAAGATTTGCTTCATTATTAATTCACTTAGTATTCATTGCAATTATACTGAGTATAATTGTTTTGCTATTCATGTGGCTGTCAGAAGAATTTCTATAGGCCTTCCATTATAATTAGGCATACATTAATAGACATCTAAAGCATGTTACCATTTTTAATAAAACTTGAAGATGTGGTCTACTAAAAGTGAAAAAGCTTTATCCTGAAATGTGAATACCTCATATTAAAATACATAGTTTTTAGCCTTGAAGTTCCTGTAATTGGAGGTTTTCGAATTTCTTTGTTTGTCTGAATCCAGGACACTGACCTGGATTCAGTTAATGATGTACTATCTAGTTAGGTACCTCCTAAACAGAAGTACAGTGTCCCCTTGCAAGATATTTGGTCATCACGGGATCTGCAAGTCAGCAATAAGTAGGTCAGACAATACCCTCAAAATTCTAGCAAACTCTAGAAAACCAACATAGGCAGTATGTCAAGTCCAAGCAGGGGAACTTTCTCCCTAGGGACTTCTAATGCAGGGTTTCTAGATAAGAGGCCGTTTCTGGAAAGCACAGACATGATGTCCACAAGGACAGGCTTAGTGATTATCCATCTTCTATTGAATTTAGGTAGCCTAACAAGTTCTGAAATAAATCCTGTTAGAAATAGTGTGCATCTCTTTAATGGAGTCAGTAAGGCTACTAACTACACCACACTACACTGTTTTACTGTGCTGTTCTGGTTTATGAGGGAAAAAATTAAACAGGTACATTGTATTCAGCCTTTATTCCAGATGTGCACAAAGGCAAATGAAAGGGCACAGAACCAGCGCCAGAGCAGTCGCTCTTTCTCTAAGCACACTATTTATGAATATGTATACATGAGCTAAATAAATCTCCTAACTCTTCTATGTAATGTGAAATATTTGTGACAAGAAAGGTGAAGAACAGCCTTCCTGAGGGTATCCTACAGGATGGAGGTTAGGAACGTTCCCTGGGAGGCAGGAAACGTCTTCCAGCTCCGAAAGAAGGAGGGAATGGATCCCAGGTCTTCCTGGACCTACTCAGAAACTGTCCAGCTGGGAGCTTGGATATGAAGAGGTTAATCTTCTTGCAGTGGTTTTGTGAAGTGAGCTGCACAACAGAATTCCCGACCAAAATTTTTAAGCCGATATAACTTCAAATCAGCCAACCTTACATTTCTCAGAAAAAAAAGCATTTGCCAAAAAGAAATTGTGCCATTCTAGGCAAAAGTAACCTGAAGACAAAGCAATGATCTGATGACACTTCCCTTTCCATGCTTTTCTAATGAGGAATAGAAACAGAAAGACTTCTTGGCCTAAAGACACTCTTATTACTACCTCAGTATAGAAACAATTTATTACTCTTAAGGCTGCGTGACTTAAGCCAGAACTGAGACTGCACATGATACATGAACTGGATTTGAGATCTGTGTCATTTTTATCTTTCTTGGTGTTGTTTTGCAAAATATCCCTATGGAGTCTTTTAGGGTTATTTTTTTGTTTGTGTTTTTCTGAGAGAAACAAAGATAGGAAATTCTGTCATGGGCTTTATCTTAAGCCCCTATCAAACAACCTGTTCTGAGTTCAGGTTCACTTTCTAAAAATCTTCTCATGGTTTCAAGCTGCTGTCTGCTATCTTGTCTCAGGCCCATGCTAGTTATACCTAGGAGGAATTGGCAAAAAAAACAATATCATGTGACAACAGAACAACAGACCCAAACCGTTTCAAAACACCTTACTGCATTTTGCACAGTCTTCACTATGTTAAAATAATTAAGAAAGCATTGTGAGGATTTTTAGCAACATATGAAAATGGGAAAGAAATTATTTTTAATAGCTTATTCTAAAACAAAATAAAGATTTTAATTAACACACATAATTTCGCATGCTAGATAAAAGAGTAGGTCATTTAGGTACAGAAGAGTTTCACAACAATTTGTTGTATCTTGTGTTACATATACCTTTAAGCAAAAGGAAAAGACAACAACGAAAATACACATTATAGTAAAGAATGAACACCTACACAACCCTTCATCTTAAATTGTGTTTGCCAGGGAGGAACTCCAAGTATCTCTCAATACAGTGGGAGATACTTTTAAATGGCTTTCCAAGTAAAGGGGACAAAATAATCATTTCCATATATCTTCTCACTGTCCAACCGTGTGTTCAGAGTTTCTGAAAATGTTTTAAGGAATGTCGTATGGACACTAACGTATCTATACTATAATTAAATCATTACATCTTTCATGAAATGAAGAAGAGTTTGACATTGGAATGCAGCATAGTTCAGTGCATTAAACAAATTAGCCTGTAAAGACGCATAGTCCAAATTGAAGACAAAGTTCAATTCGATTGGTCTTTTAAAAATTTTTTTTCCTCTGAAAGCTAGAGATTTTATATGCCTAATGAAACTAGGGAAATTCATAAAAAATAGGTCATTAAACTTCAGAGTATAATAATTAAGCAACTATCTCCCCATGTGTCTTACTTGCAAATTAAGAAAACCTAAAAACAACATCATATTCCTACATATTGATTACCACCTAGAAAATTCATTACTTTCTAGTTTTGTGTGCTTCAGCCAAGGAGTTCTGCCTTTTTTTATTATTATTATTATTCCCCTTTTTTCCCCCTCCAGTTGTTAACGAAAGAAGCAGCATTTCAAGAAGAACAATTAGGTTGGTTTGTGACACTGGACTCCTTGGGGATAGTTTCAGAGCACTGCTGTAAGTAAGCCTGTAGGACAGAGTTTCAAACAAACTACACTCCTACAAAGGGTTTCTCTTTTTCCTGTGCCGTGTAATGCACGCAGGGATATATGTATTCAGGACGAGGAAAGAAAATGAATAAATGGAATAAAAACAACAAACAAATTTAATGGTTTTTAATGGAACTCTTGTCTACATGCTCTTCCCTTAAAAATGATAATTTGCAAGTCCAAGTCCTTATCCTAAGGTATGTCTTAGTCTAGGTTGAGGCAGGAAACTCTAGGTCAGACAATGTGACTGAAAACATGCATTTTTATTTATTCATGTCTCCTAATGTGAAATGTACATTTCAAGAGATGAAAAATCTCAGAAAGACTTCTTTGCAACAGCCAATTACTCTCAGCTTTTTAATTCTAGCAATGCATGTGGAACATTTCCATTGTTCTAAGGGTTAAAAACTTCACCATGACAATGACGAGCCTTATTACTCAGTCAAAGTAAATGGATCACCATATAACCTTTCAGAAATGTTCTTCCTTAAGCTATTAAAACATTCCATGCCCTTAGATGACAACAATTTCTCTGCCTTTTGAAATTTCTTTTCTATCCTGCAGAGTTCATAGAGATATGCTTGGTTAAAATCAACTTATATAAAACTATGCACTGTAAATTCTGACACTTCTGTTTGAATCTCTTTTCAAACACTTGTCTTTGCTCACCATAATAGATGTCAGTTCTTCTGATGTAGTTCAAGCATGAGCTTCATATGAAGACTCAGCTATGTCTATTGCATTTCTGAAGCTACTACTCACTGAAGTTTTGTGCTGTTTGACATCAAAGATAGGCAAGAATCACCTGCTGAGTTCACATGCATGGAGCAAAACATCTTCAAATCACTTGTGCTAGACAAAAGTTTTTCATATTAAGCTTTCACTATCATGTGGACTTAAAGACAAATGTAGTCCTTGTTAAGGTTGCAGTGTCGTGTTATTAAACTATGCATCTGGGCCTTGTGATTTATATAAGTTTTAAGACGAAAGATAATCATTTGGTTGATTTATTTTTTGCATCAATTGCAAAGAATTCTGTTACTCAAAAAAATTGTTTTTCATTCAATATGCAGTGATTTTGCTCAAAGGTAAAAACAATTTGAAAGCGTGGCATGCTCTAGCTTAGAAAAACTACAGTGCTCTACTTTTTCAAACTTTAATAGCTGACTCTTTTTTATCGACTTGAAAACCAGAAAGAGGCAATAGTTAAAATATATGTTGTGTATAGGGAACATAAATGAAACAAATTCCTATTCCAAAAGTTCACAAATCTGTTTTTTGTATAAGTTCAATCAAATAACATGCTGAAAAATAAATACAAACATAGAAGAAAAAGATACATATGAAGGATCAAGAACTACTGTATAATGGATGCGTGTCTAATGGATGCCTAATCAGTATAATAACTGAGCCGTATTTTTTAATCACAGTGACTCCAGTGACGACTCTGTATGTAAACCAGATTCAACATGAATACGCATAGGAATTAGATTTTGGAACGGTTGTGTATGAAAAATTTTTATAATCAGTCTGCCTTTAAATGTCAGCAAATGACTGCATTAAATGCAAACCAAAACACACCAGGGCGTGTGAGATTGTTGTGAGATAATCTAACGCCTTGGGTGTGTCAGCTCAGTCAGCAGATGCTGAGATGTAGTTGCCAATTTTAGCAGACCAAAGATTTTAGTATTATAGGGCCTCCAATGTTTTTTATTCATTTAAGTGGCTTGAAATGAATTTAAAAGAAAAAAAAAAGATGTTTTTCCCCTACTATTGTTTTTCCATTTCTTTAGTATATGGATCCAAGGGAGCCAATGTGCCTAACACTTTCCAATCTCTGCAGTTGTTCCATAACTGCAAGGTTAAAACCCGAGCAGGCCAAATCATTAACTCACTCCTGACTATTTAAATTTTTTGTACCTAAATTAAACGCCTACTTTAGCACTTTCAGTATCAATATGTTTCTTATTTTAAATGCATTTTATATTTACCAAGGGCTTAATGTATTACAAATGGAGAGTGTGGTTAGGTTGTACTAGGTGCTTGTATGTACGTAACAGGAAGGTTCAGAGGACATTTTTACGTGTTTCATACATGAGTAAGGGACTTCTAAACCCTTTTAAGACCTCTAACACTTGTCCCTGTACCACAGGGTCCAGAGATGCTCCCAGGTATCCCGCATTCATCCTAGCTCTGCCCTAAGTTCATTTTGCATTGAGATGCAAGGAGGTGAACTTCCCTTCCTTTCCATCTGTCCTTTCCTCAAGTCTTGTTTTCCATGTAAATTAAATCCAAGTATGCGGGCTGGCAGGGAACCATGTCTGCCCCGGTAGTAACTGTATAACACCTGAAATACTTCTGGTATATCCAAAATCTTAGGGCACACCAAATCCCAGACAAGAAAGCTCTGGAATAGACTGTCTCTTATTGTAGGATCCAATACCCAAACAAATCAGAATCTGCCAGTGGAAGCCTCCTAGACCTTATAGACCATAATATGACCTTAATATACACAAATTAGGTGCCAAAGCTGGAACTATAGAATGCCTTATGAAGAACGATCGTGCTAAGCAACACAGAGTAGGAAATCTGGGGTTAAGGTGGCTGAGACAGAATACGGGTTACAGGCTATGCCGGTTTACTTAAAACATAATAAACCCCTTGCCGTGTAGTTGTGGCTCCTTCAGATCTGTCAACATTAATTTAATATCCTACTCTTAACATGAATTGTATTCAATATGAGGCATTTCAGGATGTATTTAAGCCTGTGCTCAGATTTAATTAGAAATGAGAAATATAGCAGATGGAGAGAAATCATTGTTGCACAGTTGGGCCCTAATGCAAAGAAATTTCTCTAACCATTGACAGTTAAGAGCTGCTCGACTAATAAACCACAGCAAAAGAAAAGCGATCCACAAATAAAATTAAAAAGCAGGATAACAGCTGCTCTAAAGCCTCTACAAAAATATCTTATGGAAACAAGGGAAAGACTAACCATGACACCAGATACCACCGTGAGCTAACTAGATTGCAATACTGGTATTAGAGTTTAGCATCTGTGAAGTTGCTACAGAAGTGACCTTTATATTTGGCTTTCCTGTCAGAGGAACTCAAATGAGACATTCTGTTATCAAAGAAAAAAAAATTCAAAGAGTCTCTTCTACCATCAGTTTTGCATTGTACAAGTCTGATTTCCACATACTTTACACAACAGAGACAAGTTTCTGTACAGAGAAATAGTGTGCTGCCCAAATAAAAATATTTTGCCTTTAATGAGCTTTATACACCCAGTCATCCTAACGTCTGTGTCTAGAATACACAGAAGAAGTAAGCAACACATTAAACTAAACTATCCACAAGAGAAAGCACAAAGCGTCAACAGCGGGCGGGTCAGCAGTCTCTCATTTGTGAGGTATCAAAGGCTGTTGATAGATCTAATAAAATTACTCTGAACATCTGACCTTTGTCCATGGCCAGAAGGAATGCAGTTATACAATAGGGGAAGGGAAATCGCTGGTGACAAAATGTAGTTTCAAATAAACTATGCTTCTACTGGCAATTTTTCTTTATCCGCTATCATGTAATACGCAGAGGGATGTACAGTATGTACTTAGAACAGGAAATGAAAGTGAAAAAAATGGAAGCTAAAACTGACACTAACAATACTTAAATTGCTTAATGGAGATGCTGTGTACATACTCCCCCAGGCAACAGATCCTTGTAAGTGTTTAGAGCTTCTAATTGTACCGTATGTCTTAATAAACAGCAGGTTACAGAAACTCTGGGTCAAATGTTAGACAACAGAAGGATTTTGTCTATAATTTATTCAAAAGTTTGATTGTATCATTGCACATTAGTAGGAAGTCAAACCTCAGAGTTATGAAGCTTATTACTGCCAAGCATCGCTAACATGTGTATGCATGTGTGTGTATGTACGTAGAAGTGTATAGATGTGCATGTGTGTGCATATATATAGTATATATATTTTTATATATACACAGGTATACATATATATAGCTGTTTTCCTGAGGGCTGAAGGCATCACCAACACAGTGCAGCAAGCTTTTCTCATGTCTGTGTTCTATTTATTTGATAAGTAGCACAAGAATTTAGCATCAAGATATTCCTTTCTTGAGGAAAAGATTAGGAAATTTCTGAGATTGTCTGATTTTAAAAACAAGAACATGCATCAAAGTACAGCAGACAGAGCTTCTCTGCTCAAGCAGTTCTCTACCCAGCTTCCCTCTGTTTTGCCGAGTTAGGCAACAGTCCTATAATCACACCAAGGATCTCTCTTGAAAGAGGACTCTGTACCAGAGGATCCAATATGAGATGAACAGTTAATATTAAGATAACTCCACCTTCCTTTTGTGCAGGAAAGAAACGAGGTGGAGCAATACCAAAAAAATACCGAAGCCTCCTTGGGTTCTCTGGGTGCTCTTCCACAGGTTCCCATCCTGCCATGCTGCTCTGCTTCTGCCAACTGCCTCTGGAAAAGCTGTGTCCAACTTATCAGTGAAGTACAATTTTGATACCCTACTAGGTTGTTCCGAAAGAGGACCTTCGCTCATGTTTCACAACTCTCTGGATACAAGAAACCCCAGTACTGGCTCAAACTTTGTCACTGAGATTAGATTATTGTATATATATATATAATAGACACACCGAGCACTTTGATAAGCAGATACTACAGGGGTCACTATCATTTCTGAGAATGCTTCCTCCCCGTTCCAGCCGAGGATGCTGAAATGCCTCTCATTTAACTGTGTACCGCCCTGGCTATAATGTAGATTTATAACACCAAGCCATTGATAGAAACATGTCAGGCTGATGACAGTAACATGTACAGAAGTGCACGGTTGATGGAGGTAACTGTGTTTAAATCTGTTTCCAAACCTGTATTCCACCCTATAAGGAACTAAATATTTACAATATTCATAAACCTTTTCTGGATTGGTACAGCACAGCCTGAAAAGCCTAAGGACCAAGCAGCTGCCCTATAACAGTATCAGAGAAAAAAAGAAATTATAGCAAACCACAAATTCCATGCTTTTCACAGATTAAAGGTGAAGCAGAAGCCTTTGGAGAAAGGCTACTTTTCCAGTTCTCCTAAAATTTTTTTCAGTAAGGCTAAGAAGAGAGGAAAGCCAAATCAGTTTATTAATTGGAAAAAAGGTTTCATGAAACTATGTAACTTCTACGATTTTGCTCTTAAGTCAAACAAAATTTAGAGCTAACCTGGAGTTTATCTGACTGCCGTACGTTGTTTCTACAGAAAGTGTGTCCATGTCCACACTGAAAACAAAACCAGCACTAAGCAAAATTACTGGAACAAGGAACAATATCCTTTCATAGGAAACCTTCCAAGTTCTGTCAAGGATTGGTGGCAGGAGGTCTACACCTGTACTTCTCAGAGCACTCAGCAACTAGGATGGCCAGCCCACCTAGTTGAGAGGAGCTGACAACACAATCCACCACCCAAAAGTCCCTTGTCACAACCAGACACTTTCTAACTAGAAAAAGTCAGGTCATTGTACCAACTAATCAAAACTCTCAAGATCAGACAAAAATAAAGGACTAAAACATAGACAGCTTTATATATAAAATAGATATAAAACCACTCAGATTCCATAAGAAATACAGAACACTCCTCTTATAATGTTTTGAGGTATGGTAGGGGTCTCCACCCACCACTGAAAGATATTTCACACAATATTTCATGTGAAAAAAAAAAAAAAAAAGCAAGTAATTAACCAGGGAGAATATTAGTAATAAAAATATACATTTTATTTGTTCAAATATATCTGCTAAGATTGTAAGAAAACTTAATTGTTGTTCTCCTGGAAATTATACATTTTAAATATATTCAAAATAGAAAAAGAAACATGCCGTAAAATGAAAATTTTGAAAGAAAAGAAAAAGATTTTGAAAGTACTATAAAAGGGAAATATGACCTTTCTGAGGTTTTCCAATGAAACATTTAAGTGAAGCAGACACACTTTTGTTTAATGTTTGGTTTTGGATAAAGAAGTGCAGGATATCAAACACTTGTTTGTGTGGAGGTTTTTAATCAAAAATCTTCCATGAAGAACAAAACCAAAAACTGATGATTTTTTTTTTTTTTTGAACAGCCACTGCCTTATAAAAGTAATGACTAGAATCTGTGGGTACAAAGAAGAAAGAACAGAAGGAAAGAAATACATTTTAAACCAACACTGAAAGATAGGTATGAAAGTTGCCACCAAGGGACAAAAATTCTTCTTCCTGATCTTTTATTATGATGATATGTAACCTTAAAACTCAAAAATCATACTCATCCTACCGTGGCTATTTTGGCTTGGTTTTAATAGTAAACTTCAACACTAAGTTCATAATCCCAAGAGAATTTCCCCTACTCCAAACGAACTCATTCTGTGTCTATATTTGTTATCAAGTGTTACTAAGCAATAGGTCTTCACACAAAATCTATCTCAACTCGTCCACCACTAACATTTCTTTTCTAAGCCATTTGAATATATAAAGAAGCCATGGTGTGCAACATTGGAGAGGTTTGCCATAGTGATCTGTAAACTTCTACCAAAATAGTCGATATATATTTAGAGTGGTCTTTTCATTAACTGCCATATCTACCAAGGAGGTAAAGCCTTTGAAAGCATAACTAACTATTGTTACTTATTCCTGCCATTTATTATGAGAGGGAACCAACAATTTATCATTAGGCACTACAACCTCCATTTGCCATGAAATTATGAAATGTGGATCCTCTTGAGTATACAAGACACAAAAGATCATTACAAGGACTTGGTTTGTTCATTTAAATTCGAAGAAAAAAGCTGTGACCTGTTACAATCAATACAAATACATAAAATGAACACCTAATGGAAATATTAAGAACTCAAAGAAAAAACTGTGTATTTTCATCATAAATGGATATAAACATTTACCATTGGGCAAAGATGATATTATCTCATTCTTTAATGACACATCATTCCTTAGAGCTTAAACTCTGTTTCTGTCTTCATCATCTGCTGTGTATTCTGTTGATAGGCAGGAAAAGGAAGTAAGTACACTGTTTCTGGAATAAAAATAAAACTTTATGTGTAACTAAGAAGTTACTGGAAAAATCACCATGCAAAATATGACCTATACTGGAGCAGTAAAGTTATCTCACTATGGTAAATGAGTGTCAGTGGACACCCTTTGCATCTCATTCTGGGAATTCATTTGCAGTAACAGCAATGCAAGATCATTCGGAAAGACAATTCTGCTTAAAGTGCATTTTTTTCAGAACTCGCTTTCCACAAGGAAGATTACACCTTGTGTAGCGATTGAAAACAGAATCCATCCTATGACTAAATCTGGCATTTTCATGCCTTTATATATCGACCAGAGTACTGCGATCAAATACTGGAGCAGATGTATCTATAGACCTAAACCAACCAACCACAAAATATCATCTCATACGGCATGCATTACATCAAAAAAAGGACTAGAACTAAGGACTAGAAACACATTCCAAAATGACAGAAAACAATTTTCCTTCTCATCTTTATCACTCCTTTGCAGAGTCGATGCCCTGATTACCTTAATATTTGTTATTGACATTGAGAGAGGAAAGTCATCCTGCCAAGGAGCTGTTGACTGCTCTGAGAAACGTAAAGGCTACAAGTAAACCACGGGCCTTTTCCCCAGCATCCGCTATCTTGAACAGTGGAATTGAACGCAGTCCAAGATGCTGGATCACTTCTCATAGAGTGTTTCACCCACACTCAACCTGGAAATCTCTGCTTTTTTTCCATAATACAAGGAATGTTCACAACATGTTGGCTGCCACACATAAAATCCAGACATTTCAGATACTCTATAACAAACACGCGGGAAATTAAGACAGCTGCATGGAAAGCATAACTTGTTCTATCATTTGAAAAGAAGGTTACGGACAGCTGGGGACATGTCCTTCTTGTTTGCAGAAAGGTTTCTCAGGACTGAGTGTTCGGCACGGAGGAACAGCATATCACACAGTGAGATGTTCACCACAAACCTCAGGGTGCTGAAATATGAAATACATATGCTCCTCAAGGAATCCACATATGAAACACAGACACAAAACAACAGCATCGGTTGTCTTAATAACACACTTCCTATCTCAAAGACTGGCAAAGCAAAGAGAAACATTTCTGTAAAAGAAGTGTTATGTCCACATGTGCCATCTGTCAACATCTGCCGGTGAATCCCAAAGAGGTCAAGTGTGCTGCAATTTGGACATTTTTGTGCTTCAACACACTGAACCACTTTCAAGAGTAAGTCAGCACCCCTCTTGTGTTGGAAAGATCTGTCCAAATGGATGCTTTCCCATTGTTTTTTTTAAAAAGTAAGCAAAATAAGAGAGAAAATTGATCTTGACAGCAGCCATGCCCTAATGATTGGATGTACTTAAGTCTGTTGAGACCATCACCGCTAGGCCTTTCTCATGATGAAAACACACACAAATTATGTAATCACCATTAGGCAGACACTGAGTTACAGCAACATACAGACATTGTCATTACTGTAGCTCTGCAATTCCTTGGCATCAAAGTGGACACAGTAACAAAGGAGTTATTAAAAAAATTATGCCCCTGTAAGAGAGTATCTGTGCAATTCACAATCAGTTTAGAACTTGTCCTTTAACCACTACTGTCTGGTGGGGAAATACACTAAGTTCTGGGTTTTCGTATTAGAAATAGGACAGAAAGGGATTAAGTGACATGTCCAAGGCCACTTGAGCAATCTGAGGCATAATGGGAAACTGAACTCAAAGGCTTTGAACCCCAGGCTCCATAAGATAACCAAAAAAGATCTTTCCTGTCTAACATTAATATTTCCAGTGCTCTTGGTGAAGTGATTACAAGGAACGAACAATTATGCAAGCATCAGGAATTAGAAACATCCATAGAAGTAAATGGGAAAACTTTTATGTCCAGAAGACACTGGAAGTTGCTGTTTCAGATAATGATACCGCAGGTGATCCTGACACTGCTGAGCGGGGCCTAATGTCAGTTCTGGATGAGGAGCTTCACTGCAGCAAAAAATTCTGATCATGAATCCCGTGATACCATATCAGCATTTAACAGTCCTGACTTTCATGCCTAGGAGACAACTGACTAAAATGCCAAGTAAAGAATCAGTGAAATCATTGTCAACTCTATTTAATATGTTTTAGGAAAAAGGACTATTTATTATTAACTACTGATCAACTAAGGAAAGACATGAGAAGGTGAATCTAATCTTTAGGGGAAGACTAATACCCTGCATTTACAAATGCGTGTTCTTTTCTTTTAAGCTAGATTTTTGGTTCTGTTTAATAGCATCTGTATTTGGCAGGTTTTATCTGCCACAGTTTTTTGCTGTAAGACTAAAGCCATGAGTAAAAAAATGAAGTTTAATGGTGTTGAGAAAGCAGTTACTCTTTCTTTATAGTTTGAATAGAAAAACAAGCACAGCACCATTATATCCAAATAATCAGAGCCTCATTTACAGGTAACTAAGACCGTCGCTCCTCTTGGTATGAGAATGAGGAGATGCCGTGCAACTCTCAGCTCCCCTTGTAGCCACCTCTGCAATAATGATAGATACTTCTCTTCCTTTTTGAGCTTTTAATATTACCAGTTGAATTTTTTTTTTTCCTTTTGGGCCAGTCTTCCATCTCTAAGGATCAGTCTCATGCCTGAAATGTTTTTCTCCTCTTTCTAGATTTTATTATTACTATTATTATTTAATTCCATAATGCTAGTGCATGAGGACACTAGTCCGCTCCATGTGCATGACCTTGTACAAACGCATGGCAAAAGTAGTCTGCTACCTATGATTATGCAGAGATAATTCATAATTAATAATGTGTGAACAGTCCAAATTTCAGAGACTTTTGGCTGCCTATGGTATTTGTTCATTTTAATTTTTGTTTATTTCAAGACCATTTAATTTCAATTAATATTTCAACATTTTGAACAAAAACACCACCTTTAATTCTGAGTTGGTAAACACCCCTATGAGCTCCAAAAGAGTTTCCAACAAAATTAAAGTAGATCCCAAATTATATTTTTAATTTCTCTACACCAAAAAAAAAAAAAAAAGTAGTAGAGCCATCTAAAATACAAGCTGTTACACTTGTTTTATACACCAGAATGAAGCAAAAGAAGGCACAAGTCTAATGTTTTTTAGCAAATCCTTTGCAGTTCACCTTTAAACTAAAGGTCATCAGGTGAGAATCGGTGTGTTTGAAAGCACTTGAACTGCTTAGGGAGTTCATCTCATCTGTATTATTCATACATATTTGCCGATTATAAATCACAATGGACTGAAATATTTCTAGTCTTTCACATCAGCAGGCATCCAGAGAGCACTGTCTTTTATTTACTGACCATGTTAAAAATGGCACACTTTTTTCTTATTTTATAATAATATGCTGTCTGACCAGTTCAGAGAGATCTCTAATAATGTCTCAGTCCAGCCATGGGTCTCATTATGTTGGTAGGAACTGTCATGCAACTGTGAATGTGCAATAAGTGTAGAGGTACAGTAAATGGCAGAAAAATATGAAAAGCATTCTACTTTCAGATGCTGCACAAAGCTATTTATTCCTACTACACTGAATGAACTAAAAATTGAGGAGAGAAAATGAGGACTTTACTTCATGGCCCTCTAAATTTAAACAAAGGGAGGATTTAAGGATACATCTTACAGCAGAAAATGAGGGATGTTATACAGTGCAAGACACGCGCTTAGCTTTTCTTATATTCCATCCATTTTTTAAGCACAGCAGCACATTGATTTCAATGGAAGTTCTGTTTAAAAATCAGTGCTATAGCACGACCCAGGAAACATCTTAGAGACTATACATGTTATTCATAAATTATGTGATTCTGGCCCAGATCTATCACCGTTACCGTGGGCATCTTCCTCTGACTGTGGTCTCACGAAACATGCTGTAACAATGGTACAACTGTACCTCTGGATTTCAATTTTATAGAAACTGGAAACTTGTACTTCATTCAATTTTGTGTACTGGCTTACGTAAAATATGCTATAAACAATACTTGGGTTTCAAAATAAATAGTTACACAACATAGTAGGACAGAAGAAGGATTGTGATGCACAGCAAAGAGAATTTATTGTAGGATATATCTTCCTACGCTTGGGTCTGGTCTTCCTATTTGGAAGCACAAAACTGTTGTCTACGAAATGAAATGAGAGGCAAGTCACCCATTTGCTCTCTGTCTGTGCCACATCACCGCCGCTTCCAGCATGACATTTCTGAGAGGATGAGACAGAGTGAAGAAGAAAGGGAACTGCTGAAGTGCCTTTCCCTTCATTAACATACCTGTCAACAACATACAGACCTACCGCCATCGACAGTCTCTTCCACTACAGTTCGGTTTGGTTCACCACGTAGGCACAAATTTCATCCTTATGGTGAGTACTGCAGTAAAATTGATGCTCGCACAAGGATCAACGATTTAAAAGGCTTGTGCTCACTGCAGTACTGTCTACGCCCAAACAGGTGTTTTGTAAATTATCATTATCCAAGAAAAAAAATACTGTTCAGATCAAAAGAATATGCAGCAATATTCTTTACAGGAAGAGGGAAAAGAGCAAAGTCTCATTTTGCCCCGTACAAAATATTCCATTCAAAACCCAGTAGTTTGGGCACATCCACAAAAGCCACAGCAAAGAAAGCGATAAATTCACAACTGTTCCAGAGAACAGCTACTTGAATCAATAGCCCAGTTGGTGGGAAATTCACCCAAGCTGAGCAAGAAGTCTCTTCCGACTAAGAGATACGATCCTGAGCTCTCACCTGCCAGGGGAGTGTACTGACCAGCATGCCCCAGTAAAGCTCTGGGGGAAGCCAAGGGGCCAGGGCCAAGGCAGCCCCCAGGCACTGATCCGCTTTGCATTCACTGCGGCAGATGCTGGAGCCCAGCAATCCACTTCTGTAACGTGTCTCATCCGCAAGGCTAGAAAGCCCTTCTTTCCCTCTTTGCTCCATGAATATTTAGGTACTCCAGGCAAACTGGAACAGCTTTCCCCAGAGAGGTGTTGGTTCCAGCATCTCCCTGAGTCAGACAGAGAGTGGGTTTGGACCGGGGTCTTGTGCCACTCAGGAGAGCAGCCTAACCACCACGCTATTAGGTGTTCAAATGTGGAGCTCCCGAAATCCCTCCTGTGGGAGCAGTGGCACTTGCCATAGCATATTTAAATATTAATTGAGCAAGAGAGTGTGAATGACTCTTTAAGCCTGACTAGCAGTTAAGGTGTTCTCCTGGGACATGGGAGCTGTGATTTCAGATACCCTTAGGCAGAGCAAGGAATTGAACCCAAGACTCCTACGGCTGCATCTCTCTTTTTGCCCACTTCTGAATCCAGCCAGCACCACTGAGATCCACGGATAGCTAAATAACCTCAAACTGTGAATTTATTGTTCACCAAGAAATCTTTGGTCCGGGTACAACCCACCCCACTTTTGCTTGCCTGAAGAGTCAAAGGTGCTGATGTATGGCACCCCACAGCCCCCTATGCCTCTTCACTTTTGAAATATTAGCACTGTTTTTCCAGAGTTAGAAGTACAATTTCCCTTTACTTTCTCATGGGGAGCGACCAGTGACCCAAGGCAGGTCAAGACGGTTTATTTTAAGAGTGGGAATTTTACATTGCCACACCGCTAACGCCGTATGTATAGGATCTGAGATTGCAAGGGTGTGTCTAAAGGTAAGGCGAAAGTTTGACAGATCTGGGGAATGAGCTGGGGAATGTTCCAAACTCCCTTAATATCCTTTGAAGGGAAAGCCAATATGGGAATATCTTTACGGTAGAAGCAATGTGGGCAGAAACTGTAAGCCCATTCATGTCTCTAATTGTTCCACATCTGAAGGAGGCTGCTGCACATCTGTTATTCCACCACAAGAGTGGAATCTTTTATGAATTTGCCTGCACCTATCATGCTGAGGGAAGGTTTCACTGAGTAAAAAAGGATTTTCTTGCCAAATTGTGCATCCTTTTGGAAACTAACTGGGGCCAACACAGATGTGGTGAGCAGCACAAATCCCTCTTTGGAGCATAGATGGTTCCAGAAAAGCATCATTTTTCTGCTGCTGGCAAGAAGCCGCAAGCTCATTTATATTATTTTCTGAGAAACAAGAGAGGACACTAACTCCAAATGCCTCCGTGTATTTGCTGTTCTAATGCAATTAAGTGACTAGGAAAAAGAGCGATGCCATACACAACAGCATTAACTGTGAGAGTTTTACAATAAAGCATAGAAAAAATATACCAGCAGTATGAGGGGGTTAAGGGAATTGGCAGTGAGACCTATGGTCTGGGGTATTCATCCAACTGAAGGTAGCAGGGAAAAGATATTTTGGTGGCTTATATGAAGTGAGGCATTCTCCAAAAAATGCCTCATAGCCCTCACCAGCATATTTTTGGCTCTTTTACTGTTCCCAGGGTAATTTTAACAAAGTCAGAGAAAGTGAGATACTTTGCACTACCTGAGACAGTCTTGTGAGGTTAAGATCGAGGCGCAACAGCCTGGCAGGTTGGGGCAACTGACATGTCCCTGGCTTTCCTCTGCTTGTTCTTTACATCAAGAGACCAATTTGTTTTCTAGGACTTTCTCTCCATCTACCTTTACCAAACTATCATACATAGAACACATAAAGAGATAAGATGCTAAATGTTTTGGCTGGGTGTTCTGGCTCATTAGCCCTAACAACATGGATTAAAGCATGCATTTCCATTACAAGTAGAATTGTGCAAATAATAAACTGGTTTTATGTCTTGACTTTAAAAATAAAATAATTAATTTGGGCCTGCTCAGAGCATAAAAAAACAATCCTGGGGTATGTATGTATGTGTACACGAGTGTTTTGATTTCTCTTTAATTTACCCTGACCCGAGAAAGGCACATCTTTCAGCTTTATGTTTATTATTTTATTTTGAAGTCCTTTTTAAGGCATAAATATTGTCAACTTTAGGATCAATTATCTGAAACATGTCACAGCAAAATATTTGAATATGGTTTAGATCTTTTTCCCTCTTTTAAGCTTAGACTATGAAGTGAAAACAGCTGAAGTCATGTATGTTCAGTCTCCTGAAGTTTCATTTTGTGTTGAATATTTTGTCAACAGATATAAAAAAACTATGAACAGCTATTATCGTTCCTATTAGTATTTTTGTCTTCTTTTGCCTCATTCCTTCATGGTGAGGTGATGTTGCTGTACAATATTTATCCTCCCAAAGTTACATATCATTAGATATTTAGAATATTGCAAATACAGTAAATAGCAATTATAGAAAACCTATAGTATTCATCCCTATCTCAGAGTCAACAGGCAGACGTAGGAATACGCAGAGAATATCAATAAACGACCGAAGTGTTGCATTCTGGAGCAAGTTTAGAAAAAACAAAGTTTACAACACCTGCTGTCCACAGAAAGTTGCATTAGAGACAAAAAAAATCAGACAAAATTCATGTCTCACCACTACACTACGATGTACTATCCGCTCCCCTCCAAACCTATCGTTATGCCCAAAGTATGTGCTGAAGAAGGCTGCCTGATTTTCAAGAGCTGAATGTTAGATCCTACCCATGAATTAATTGTCAGGTCTATGCCATTTTTAATGCACTGTTCAATAGGTATTAATCTATCTGCTGATCACTCTGAAGGAAGCTGCCATTCCGCATAGGAAATGATTAGCCTGTCACACAAGCACAGATTGGAAGGTCATCTCTTGACTTTGACTGAACAGCTCTCCTGGCAGAAAGGGTTAACAAGCAAAAATCAGTACGGTTCAAAGAGATCCATCTGTAATAAATGAGCTATGTCCTTCTCTCGTGAAAGATTTTGTAAGATAGCAATCATATACAAATACCACTGGTGCTTTTTTATTAGTACAACAGTCTCTGTTATTAGCAGCATTTGCAGCAGTGGAAGGATTTTACCGATCATCGTATTTACCTTGTTATCAATAACTACATACGCAGGTCAAAAATTAAAACAGTGGAAAGGATGTGTGTGAATGGAGGAAGACGGAGAAAGAGAAGAGGAAAAGTAGAGGGGGTGACAGAGGCTGTTTAAGAGGCAAAAAACACAGTTCCAGAGAAAAATCTGCAGAAGTCTACATATACACGTAGGTATTGCCTGCGCAGCTCTTCAAAAGGCTCTGAGCTTTAAAAGATATATATTTGGGTAGTACTACCGTCTTATTGTATCTGAACAGTAATTGCACGTGCAATGCACAGAGAATATACACCAGTAACAGGAGAGTTTATATTTAACCCAGTTTTCAAGATACCTAATATTTTGTCAAACATTTTATAGGTTTTAGCTTAGGGATAAATTTGAAGCTGGCTTTTCCCAGGTGAAACCTGCAACAATAGAGAAATATATACTGAAGGGAAATTTTTTTTTCTGAGCAAGCCTAACAGAAATCTAACGTTTCATTTTGTACCTAATAATTACTTTTTACAGATCGTTTTGACAGGGAAAGCTTTTATATCTCAAAGTTTTACTGCTCAGCTATGATGATGAAAATCTCTAGATTTTTTTCCCTGCTTCAGATTCTAAAATATACAAATGGCCTGTTTTCTGACATGAGACAGTAGTTTCAATTTCAAATAGCAACAGCTTATCTGCCAATTCTTTATGTGAGATTTAACGGCTAAAACCTGTTTTAAGCCAACCTATAAAACTCACTATTGTTACAGTTAGCAGGAAACAGCAAATTTGTCCATATATAAACAGAAACTTTGTGTTTTGTTGTATAACTATGGCAACTTCTGCAAATGACTCATCCAGGACTTTTGTTATGTTGTTTTATGACTCAGACTTATTAACGTTCACCCTATTACCTCTCCCAGGCTCCAGTACAGTATCTCCACTTTCTGAAACTACTCTAAACTACTTCCTTAGATCTGAGCATCCCTATCCAGCTGCCCATTAAAAATTACCAACACAAGAAAAATCCTTTCTTGATCGGTGTCAGCACTACCTATAAACTCCAAGTTTTAGCTCTGCGCACCCGGAGAGCTAGGTTGTGGTCTATTACATGATGACAAGACCTATTTTATATTCAAAGGAGTGAAATGACTACAGCATGTGACAAGGAGATAAGTACACCCACCTAGTTTGTTTCCAAGTGGATCGGTTCTTCAGCATGTATTAAGCCCTTCCAGATTTATCCCCGGCGGCTGGCTCTTTGCCAGGGCTTGGATTCTGTTCTGGTGTGCAGTGTGCTGAGTATTCCCAGGTGCTGGTGTATTTTTATGCCTTAGTCCTTATTTACAGTTTTTCTAAGGGTTGCTTTGAAGTCTGAACAATCGTGTTGCAGCACACTACAAAGTTCTCTCCACATCCAGCGATCTTTTCATGTTGCCTTAAGTTAAGCCATCTCTAGATGAGAAAATAGGAGGATGAGCGCTAATAAATTTCAGAAGGAAAGAGCCTCTTTCTTGCATAAAATTAATAACTTCAGTGTACCAGAAGCTATGTGAGCAATCACAGCACAAGATTAAGAACTTAAAATGGTGATTCACTCCATCCTCCTAAAACTCTTTGACAACGGCTACTAATATAGTACTACTTTCAACTTTATAGCTCCCCTTTTTACCAACCCTGCTACTATAACACTTGACATGCTTGGCTGCCATGGTGTAATAAAGAGGGGTAAAACGATGCATTAAAGATCCCTGGTGCAAATCCTATTCAAAATTTTTCGGTTTGGAATAGACGGTACCAAAAGGCAATACCAGGAGTTTAAGGGTCATAAAGTAGTGCAGGCAGTCAGCTCTTTAAGTGTCAGTTAACTTTCTAAAAGCCAACGCAACAACAGCACAAGCTATACCCATACATTCAACTTTCTTTTGGAGAACGGGCACCTAGAGAATAGTAAGGGAAGGAGAGCAGGGAAGCAGCCCCATTATGCTGCCGTTTTAGCCGGCGTCACTCATATGTGACTCTCGGCAGCTGTCTGAAGCAAGGAACCGCTCAGTGCCTGCTAAAACAACATGGTATGGTAGCATGCTTCACACCGTGAGGCAAACAGCACTCTGTGGAACAAGAAAAAGCAGAATAAAGCTCTGGAAAATCAATGCAATGTTTTGGGGGTTTTGGAAAATTCACTCCTCAAAATTAAATTCTGACTGCTTACAGTTATTCTCACATATTATTTTCATAATAAAAATATAGTTTCTCGGTGTAGTTTATATCTCTTGTTCAATGCTTTGCTTTTCAAAAAAATACTTTATTTTTTCCTAATTGCGTGTATTTGTGACTCTAAGACAATTTCGTTACTTTGTAGAAAATATAGCTTACTGCATACAAATGATCAGACTTTGGTCACTAGATATTAAACGTTCGTATACTTTAATGCAATGCTATCGTTTGCAGTTGAGTTTGTGGAGGCACGATAAATTTGAGAAGGTCTTTAAGAGAAGACTGGACGTGGCACTTAGTGCCATGTTCTAGCTGCCATGGGGGTGTTAGGGCAAAGGTTGGACTCGATGATCCCAGAGGGCTCTTCCAGCCTCATCGATTCTGTGATTCTGAGAAGGCAGCTCTACTTTATTGTCAAAGGACAGACAAACAGAAGGGCCTAAGGCCAGGCACAGCCCTGCTTCTAGCTGAGCTGCTTAGCAGTCTTTGCCTTAGGTTTACCAGCTGGGATATGAAGGACCTGGACAGGGCTTTTACAAGGACAAACTGTCTGTACAATGTGATGTACATGATTATGTTTTGGGGGAGAAGCGTACTAGTGAGTAAACTGAGGAAGGGAGTATGGGTGAGATTCAAAGCCCATTCACGTTTCTGAAATGCTTCGATTAACTGTTGTGATTTTCAGGGGAGACATTACACAAGTTTATTTAAATTTCTAATGGATAGTGATACTGCATAAACCAAACAGTACTTTTATCATTCTCAAAAAGTCTAAGACATGGAGACTAAACCAGAGGAGAAATAAGAGGAGAATACGCTGTATTTTACCATCACACAAATGCATGTATAACAGATAAACATCCTCCCTCTCACGCTGGATCAAGAGCCAAGGGAGATACTGCACACTTGAAGCCATCAACCACTTAAAACTGCTATTGTCAAAGCAATTTTTTACAGCAGACTGATTTGTATGCAGACCGTTTTTAATAGCACAGAAAGAGTTTGGGACCATGTGTTAGAGTACACAAGTGATTTCCAAAAGACATTTGAAATGTAAAAATTCTGGAGGCTGCCTCCTTCCTTTCTCGCCTTCCCTGCAACATGCATACACATGCACACACGCACCATCAACTTCCACTGACATTTCTTCATTACTATGAAGGAGCTCAGGCTCTCTTGAGGGACTTTGCAAAGCACTGCTCCTCTTTTTAAGTAAGGCTACACACTTACGTCTCTACAAATGATTTCCATAAGTTTATATTCCATCAAAACACATGATTTCAGATCTTAAGGTGTAGAAGTAGTGTTAACAAGGTCCTCATATGAAGATTTTAAGCTCTTTTGAATGCAATTTCATTCTTTCTGGTGGCTTCCGCTTGTCAAATTTGCACAGGGCACTGGGACATTCTTTGGCATCAGAAGGTGCAGCTGGAGAATAAAATGTCCTGAAATCCACACTGCTAAACTGAAATCTTTGCTTGTTTGAGCTAGGAAAAGGCCATATCCTGGCTGCAATGTTATCAAATCATGATATCTGCAGGAGATGCTAGCTTTCTGTAAGAAGAGTAATGATAAAAATAAATAAAATAAAATAATATGAAATGAAATAAAATAAGACATTGAAACCCTCTCCTATGCTACCAGAGTCTATCGACTATTTTAGGATTCTACTTGGTCACCACAGTATTTAGCACAGACGCAGTGATTTGTCTTTTAAAAACTAGCACATTAAGACAGAACCACACTTCCCTCTTAGCTGAGCGCTGACTAAGGCTCAGTACTAACACTGGGTTAGGACTTTAGCGGGGGAAAACAGCAATCTTTTTTTTACTGTAAGCTGCTAGAGCCATGTAATCCAGCTGTAAGCACACTCATTGAAACAGGAACCCAAGAAATCAGAGACTTTGCAATTCCGTTTCGCTGCACTTTCAACGTGCAGTACCAAAGGTAAGAAAAGGAAGTTTATTTCCTTTGTACAACAGACAAAGAAACTGCAGTGGCATTTACTGTTTAGGTTTCAAGATAAGCACATGTGGACTTCACAATACATCCACACCAGTGACAAGATAAAACAGAGATTGTGTGAATTGTAGGGTGGACCGTACGAAAACTCAGTATTACAGTAACATGAAGAAAGTAGTACTTCAGTATTTCGAGGACAAATTATTATTTCCACAGTGGTATAAATTAACAAAAGACTTGCAAGTATTTTGCAATTCTTACTTGTTCAGTCTACAGTCACACTTTTAAAAGCCTAATTTATAGAAAAAAAATCTTAATTATTTTTAAGTAATACCACTGTAGGAAATAAAAACAATTAGAAATTCGTTAGTTTTGCCTTTATGTGGTGCTGTAAGACAGCAAAATCTAATGGGATGAACAGAAGAATGGAAATTGGGACTTGAGAGTTTTATTCTTTGCTCTTCAAATGATACACTCTTTGAACCTCAGTGAACCACTAAATTCCCTGCCTCAACTTCACCGACTGTGTCAGAAGAATAATTGTTTTTAGAAGTGTTGCAAAGCCCTGGCCACCAGATCTGCGGTGTAAGGCACACCGCAGAGGGCAACAAGTCCTGCTCTTGTGTGGCTCCACAGAGCAGAGTCCTAGTCCGAGCATCATCAGGTAGCATTGCCCCAGGCTCCGTTAGTCTTCACATTTGTTCCTTATCAAGGTCCATATTTGCTGTGCAAATACAAGATGTCCCACTCTTTCGCATCAATCCTGCCTCACTTGGGCTTCACTGTTTTGCGGAAAGAAAAGAGTTGCTGCAGCAGTACCGTCCATATGGCTGCTCCGACATGCATTCACTCAACATGACTTCCTTTTTGATTTTTCTCCTACCTCCACCACTTAATGAAGAGAAGCGCGGATCACACTCTTCTGAAAGATAAAGAAATATTTCTATATAAAGAACTTCAATATTCTCTGAGTGCTCTACCGTGGTTCATTAGGAAAAGTGTCACGGAGTAACCGCCCGCTTCATGACAGATGCAGTCAAACAACCAACGTCTCCCTAAGTCTCCATTCCCAAATATACCCTAAATAGGTCTGTTTACACACAAGCCGTAGTAACATCCAGCCACTGCCATGAGCCAGCAGAAACAGATTGAAAAAAAGAAATAAATCACTCTAAACGTGCATATTTTAAATTCCTAGATTTAATATATGTACGCATTGTTCCCAAATGACTTACACTTATTCCTAGAGAGTGGCCTAGACGACTAAAACAGGTCTTATCTGAAAGGGAAAACTAGAAAGGCAGCTAACATTACTGATACACAAAAAGTAGGGTGCTGGGCTTATCGCTGAGATTTCCTTGGTTAGGCATGCGGGTCACTTCTGTTAGATGGTCTCAGAGAAGTGCCAGGCCGTCAGATGTAATTAAAAACAATAACTCTCCAACATTCAGATGCTGCAAACTGAGGTGTTAGCACAGTCTCCTGGAGTCGTAGTGGAGGACCTTGTAAGGTGAAGTGGATTGCAGGAGCAAGAAAAGAGATTTAAGTGTCCTTCAGTAAACAAACAGCTGTAATTCTTAACTGTGTCTGCACTCTAAGCAATTTCTGTCAAGTTTGAGGAAAGAATCTTCCTCTCTGCAATCCTTATCTCTTTGTCATATTCATTGTCTCGTCTTAAAAATATTTCTCTCTTCCCTCTGAATGTTGCTCTTCTTATGCTTATCTTCATATAAATAAATGGCATTACTTCCTTTATAAGGTTTTAGGAATGTAAACTCATCACATAATCAAAGGACAGGGATTCTGAAAATTCTAACATACGTCAAAAAAGTAAAACTTATTTTGAAATGATGCATTTAACAAAAAGCTTAACACAAAATTAAAATTCTTCAACATTTTTCCACCTGGCTTCATGTCAAACTGGTGACTTGTCTACCTTAAATTCAATTTTGGAATGTTTATGCCAACTATGTATTATCAAATCTTGCACCAACATATACATTCCACCTTTTCAGATCAAGCTATATTCCAGTATTACCTGGAATTGTGAATTGCAAAGTGTCTTTCTCTTATAACATAAACTTCCTAAGCTTTCCCTCCCTTAAGTTCACAGCTATTGTATTAAATATGTTTGAGCATATTCCACTTTCTGTCTAGGGATAACTTGCATTATTTTAAGAGAGATGATATTTTAGAACTGAACATCATTCCTCATTATTAAAGTAATATTTAAATTGACATTAAACATTATAGCCCACTTTTCGCTTAACGTTGTTTCGGCACAACATCTTCTGGTGTTCTAAAGGTAGAGTTCAGGCACTAAGCACTCCACATTGGGGGAAGAAAGGGGCATATGCCAATAGATTCATACTCTGTGGTCCAGCTGGGTGCTCTGACCACATTTTGGGATAAGATGCAGATGCTGACTGTTTCCTCTCCCTCCTTCCTGGCAGTGCTTTCCATGACAGGAAGACGGGGCTGCGGACAAGGATGCTCTGGTGCACCAGACATCGATGGCAGCAGGACTTCTTGGGCTACCATAGAACTGATGGCCTGGGAAAGTTCCCTCTTTCACTTTGTACTCCAAATTAATCTCTAAAAAAAAGCAAAACCAAGCTTAGGTTCCCTGTTTGCCACAGGAAATCTGTTTGATAGATTCTTTCTATGACAGGAGGAACTCAAAAAGTCCTGCTACCATTCTTTAAAAGTGTACTTTATAATGTTCACCAAAGCTATCTCGAACAGATGAAATCACTTTGGAAACTGGGTTGAGCAAATTCTAATGCTCAAGAGCTCAATCCATCACAGCACATCGGCATGCACTCACATTCAGTTCTCAGGCATGTGCTCCAGTGCCGGCCTGGATCAAGCCCATTTATTCCTCATTTAGGACGCAATTTGAAAATATATGCCACCATGTGGTTTTATATAATTCAGCTCTATTTGAGAAGGATAAGCCAGGAGAAGGTCATTGCTGGTAAAAAGCAATTAGAAAGGAATAGAACAGCCTTTGTATTATCCTGTCCTGTCCATTCTGTAATTTAGACTGAAATACACTTGTTCCTATGACACGTTCCAGCATATTCCTTTGGTTGTCTTTGATGTGACTGGTACAATCCAATGCAGCAATTCATATGGAGTACATAAAAAAATCACTTGATTTGTATTTATTTTTTTATTTTTTAAAAATCAGGGGAGAAAGTATGAAAAGAGTAATATGCTGACAGCAGAACCCGATAGAAACATACAGGGCAGTCCTGTTGGATTCTCAGTAATGGCAGAACAGCAAGGGAATGTGAACCATGCAATGTAAAAATTAATTCATTCTCTCTCAGAAACCAGTGAAATCATCTACTTGGACTTCTGATCTGTTGAAACTGCATTTTTGCTTACTCATTTGTTTTATCTTAATGTTTAGAGAAGCTTTCAAAAACCTTCCTGTACTTCTGCTCAAGGTTACCTGTTTTACAAATCAACTAAAAAAAAACCTTTAGTAAGGGGTGTGAGTATAAGTTGCTCTGTCTGCATGCACAGAACCCCAAGACTTTAAAGATTTAAAGATAATTCATCAATTTTTTGATCCTGGCTTAGCAGCGGCATCATTACCTTAAAGCGTAAAAAAGAGAAGGAACTTCTGTGCAACTAGCTGGTGTGGGTACTACTCAGAGTAGCAAACTGAGCCCTGCAGATTAGAAATGAAGAGCAGGAAGCTAAGTCAGAGCAATTTAACCAGCAGCTTGTAGGTACCAGAGTTTAAAGGCATAAAGTTATATATCACAGGAGCCAGCAGAGGGTGCTTCCTTTTTAGGGTTGGAGTAGGAGTGAATCTCTGGCACAGGAGTAAAAAAAGCCTTCGTCTATCTTTCAGTTGCTAAAACATTTGCCCCTACTTCAGACAGACCGCATTTCTTTGTGAAAAGTGGGGGTTTCAAACCTGAGGTAGTTGCAGAGTAGTAAATCATATGGATATTTTAAAATACATCCCCTTTCCCAACTCTGCGTTCGTTGGTCGTAAGATAAAGATTACAGAGTTTGCACATAACTTTTTTGCCTTTTTAAAGGAAATAATTTCCCTCACTTAATTCCAGGTAGACTTCACCTAGGCAATGTTTTCACTGCAGCAGCTCCCACTCTGTGAAGCAATACGAAGTGTCACTGACATTCTTTAAACTGCTGGTTGCCTTTGAACAGCTTTTTCAGATATCCTCAGGAATCCTCTATAATGAATGTAACATTTTACTGACTCTACATCACCACTAGAGATGCTTAGCCCAGGTGACTGTGTAAACCCACCTGCAAAAATCCCGATAGCGATCAGGTTTCCAAAATAGCCTATTGTCTAGTCCATGGTGAGCGGCGTAGATAAATACGATGACCTTAGATTTCCCGGTATGTGCCACTATTACCCCAGAATTCCTTCTCCAGGGAAAATTAATATCTTTAATTAAAAAAAAAAAAAAAAACCAAAAAAAAAAAAACAAACACAACAAAACCCAGGAGTTTAAGTTGAAGTAGTAAAAGCAGCTTTTGTTTAGCAGCGTAAGTCGAAATTCGCCTTGCAGCACTGGTCCTGTTGCCTGATTCCCAGCTCCGAGAGCCGCACGCTGATGTGAAGCGCAGCCCTCCGAAGAGCAAACCACGAGTGCTAGAAAGGATTAGAGGTCTGAGCCATCAAGCTAGCTTCAAGGTTTTTCTTTCCCCATTATTTTTGTGTTTGGTAGCATGCTTAAATTAAATACTCGGAAGATTACAGTTCGCTAAATATGTTGCGAGCAAACAGCTTCTGCAGTGGAGCCGTTCTTTCACCCGAGAACATTTCTCTTGAAAAGGTAGCACGTTTCCTTGGACAGCAGCCATTCCTGGCAGCAGATCTCAGCACTCAGTAGGAAACCCATGTCTTTGAGTCCTGAACTAGCCCATACTGGAATTAAAACACAACACTAACAGTCAGAATCAGTTGTTCTTGGTGGGTAAGTGTTTTATAACTGCATGGGGATATAAGAGCAGAGCTTGGAGTTTAAATCCTTTTTTTAGAAAACGCTGTGATTAACTGCATGACTTCACTTATTGTTAAGGTAACAGATGGAAGTGCCACAGTGAAATATTTCCTTTTTATTTACAAACAATAGAAAGTCTTTCTGCTGATAGGAATTAAAACATTACAGAAGCATTGGTTCCACAAGCTTAAATTCTTTCATGCTACCACATGCATTTTTCATGGAAAGTCAACATCTTTAACATTTTCGCACTGTCTGAATTTATCATCCATAACTTTTTTGTGATTCCTGTTCAAATGAGTTTGCTTCTTTAGAAAGAATTATGTACCTACAGTATAATGAGCTAATTAACTAAAGAACAAAAGGTGCCTTCTGTTATATGTGAGACATAACTAGCTCCCAGACAGAGGCAACACATTCTTTATTTTTAAAGGCAATCCGTATTGCTGATTTTGATGTCAGACACCCTGTATCATTTTGTACAGTGCCACAAAAGGACTGATAAAACATTAAAATGAAAATTGGCTTTAAAAAAAACCCATGCGCCACATCTTACCACCAGTATTATGAATTTTGAGAGGTTTGTAAAAGATGTGCACTTTGATCAATTGCAGGGTTTCTAAGAAAAAAAATCACTTTTATGCTCTTTGACTGGCAACAGCACTGAGCAATGGACAAAACTGACAGAAAGAGACAGAAGCTGCGTAAACAAAATAAGGCAGGGATTTTATTAAATATTAATTCTATTAATTCACAGCAAAAATCTTTGTTTATTATGGTATATTAAAAATATATTTTCTTTATTCTAAATCATTTCTCCACAGACACAGTACTACTTGTCAATGCCTGTAAAGATCTCTTAGCTTGCTAGAAACGCCTCAAGCACATAGAGCAGTAAAATATTTTTAACATTGTAGACTTAGATCTCACCACATTTAACAAAATATATTAAAATAATGATTTATAACGTGGTCACAAGTGAGCAGCAAAGAATACGTTTACTTTTAACCAGTAATAATTGTCATCATACCGTCGAAAGACCTCAAAAGAATTAAAAACGGTTTGCAATGGAACTTGGCAGATTCTGCGAGTAGACAACTACCTGTGTCCAGCGCTCACAAATAGGTACGTGAAAGCAGAAGGGTGCTGGAAGTACACTTCTGCATACACGCAAAAGAAAAACTCTCTTATTCCAGGGTTCCTATAGGAATTACAGTAATAATTGAATTGTCAGTATCCACGTTGTGTGGCTTAGAGTTGAAGACCCAACAGCCACCACGCCACCCATGGCTTCCTGGGTCCCTTGTACACCCTCTGTGTGAGGCAGAGGTTTTGGGGCTCTTCTTCTATGCTATGGGTCACCTCAACCCAAAGGACTGCAAACAGCTGCACTGCAAAATCACAGTAAGTATTAGGCTGTAACCACACATTTCTTTCTTTTCTAGGTGCCGCCAGAAATCTGTGAAATAAGTAGGCTTTCTAACTTAGGGCACTCATCTCTAGACATGTGTTTCTATTAAATCTAATTTGTATACCTGCATCATCAAACATCAAAACAGATCCTACGTATTCAACAGGATACCAGCCTTGTGAGATAGACTTTCTGCTATCCTTAATAAAAGCTCACAGCTTTATGGTACCTCCTGCCTATGTTGTGACAGCCAAGGAGTTGGACACTTCTTACACATAATTTCATAGTAATTAATCATTTTAAAGGTGTCCCACAAAAGCGATCTGAGCAGCATGAACAGAGGCGTTTGTTTATCAGCTATGTAATGGGCATACACTATCAGGGTTAAAAAAACTGCACATACTGCTGTAAAAAGGCAGATATCCACCATTTTCATTTCTGTTTGCATGGAAACTAAAATGGCAATTAGTACGTACCATTAGAACTAAGGAAGAGTTACCTATCATCATTAATAATCACTTGCCTTCTCTGTGGACACTCCATCACTTGGGGCAATACGAGTGCACACACAGAGAACCAGAAACTCCTTTCCCACCGGCATCTAAGTTTCACAAAAGTTCTTATCCAAAGGTCAGCTGCCAATTGGTATGTACATATATACACACATAGGTCCTTGGTGGGAATAAATTCCAAGTTAGTTGGCTACAAGAGCATATAGATACTACTACTTGAGGTAAAGAAGAATAGATCTTTTTTATTTGTTCTTTTGTCCTTCATAGAAAATGGGATGGCCATATGTCCTGGGCTGCTGTCTGGCCCAACAATAAATAATGGCATCTAAAAGATAGAGACAAATTTTCTTTACAATATCGAAAAATCATTGAAATGCCTCTTTATAGCGATCACCAACCTCCATTATACATTGGCCTTCAGGCCTTGGAATAGCTCTTAACATCAAGTCAAGCAGTAAAGGAAGAAGCTTTGAGGAATAACCTCAAAGCTATGAATCTGTCTTACTTGAAAAAGACCAGTCAAGCAGTAAAGGAAGAAGCTTTGAGGTTATTCCTCAATGAATATTGAATATTGAATATGAATCTGTCTTACTTGAAAAAGACGAGCAACCTCTTCATCTTTATGAAATCAGCTATAGACGATCTTGTTTATCTGAGATGACAGTTATGCAAATGTGTATTGTTGCCCCTTGTCCATGCAGAAAGGTAAGTAACACAATACAATGGGAGCTTCATGACATTCGCTCAATAAACTTCATCTGCTCTGGTTTTGAAGGGAGAAGCTGTACAACCCTTAAGAAGAGTGAAAAGGCTGAGATGGACAGCTATGAACATCCCAAAGATTGCAGAAACAAGGAAAGTGCATCTGCATGGCATCTGAGGCCATTCCTTAGGACGTTTTCCCTTAAAAAATTATTATTTTCTGTATTAGAAAATTACAAACTTATTGGTAATTTTGCAAATAATTTCCAATTACAGATCAGAAGCTGTTTTGCTTTCTCAAAGAAGTTACAAAGTGGTGAAGGCTCTTTCTGGCCTTTCTACACAGATGTTTCCAGGTAGAAGTCTGAAAAATGCAAAAAGAGGGGGATACAGAGAAGATGACTGTTCTGGAACCTTCCTCCTCTAGTAGGCCTCTTACAAAGTCAGAGAGCGCTCGTTTGGGAGTACTTGTGGAGAGCGATGTCTACTCTTGGCAAAGGAAAGGAAAAGCTTTCCGTAAAGTTGTAGAAAAACTAATAATCTGTCAATATCTTGGCCTTTATGCCTTCATCACACTCTGAATGATTTCTGCAGGAGGCTGTTTACAGTAAAACTGAGAAGACATCTACTCCCTTGAAAAAATTGAAAGTACCAAAAATGATTTCACTTGGTAAGCTCACTGTTTCTGTCCTGAAGCAGAGGTTTTCAGTGGAATCTTTTCCTGCTACACAACCAATGTAAAAATACAAAATAAACAAAAAAACAATAAACTCTTATGTGTCAACAGAATAATAAATAACATAATTAATAATTTTGCAACTGTACTAATAAGGATGTCATAAAAAAGGGTTGATGCTTCTCACACTTGAGTAGATTAGGAACAACTATACCATAGTCATTGAACGGAAATATTCTACGAGAAGAGAATCAGAATCATAAACTTTAATAACACTGATCAAAAATCTGTCATTATTTGCATTGCTACACACTTCTATTTAGGGCATATGAAAGCATATATTTTTACAAGCAAAATGACCTGAAAAATTAACATAATGGTTCATTCCTGAGGAAGATAAATAGCTGATAGGTTGTTAAATTTATTACAGATTTTAGTATACAGATTTTTTGTTAAATTAAGGGATAAGGTAAAATTTCTTGAATTATAGTATAACTTAACAAGAAAAAAAAAATTTGCCCATAACAATATTAAAAAGCATCTAATTTCATATTGGCACCAGCATCATATACTTTGGCAATTGATTGCAGATTACTAATTTTAATAATCAGCAATGATTCTAACCCATTTAATGAACTGCTTAGTAGAAGATCTAACAGAAGTTTAATCCGTGTTGCAACTACTTGAAAAATAAACCCAACAGTACTATAATTTGATATGACAGTCAGGACTGCAAGTGTAAGATCATTAACACTTCACAGGTTATACCCTGAAGTAAATCTTACAAGGAGTTCACATAAATAAGGACAGATTTACACAATTATGTAGTTATGAGTATCACTGCATTTCTAACCATAGGTGAATTCTTCTCAATTTGTTATTCATTTGACTTTGATATGCATAAAAATCGCAATCCAACAGAAAACAAGTCAACTGATTTTTGCTTTTTTCTTATTTGGTTTCAGGACATTTATATATCAGGTAGCGGTATATGAACCCAGAAGGTTTCATCTAAGAGAATTTTTGCTTGTGAAAGAATTCAGAAAAGTTTCATTTGTTCCACTTAGGTTTGCATTTTTGCCTTTTGTTTGACTGGAATGCTACAAAAGACTTATAAGGAGTTAAAGAAAAGTTAAATTTGGCAAATACAAGACTCCTCTCTGGAAAAAAAAAAAATTAGAAAGTGCTGAGAATAATGATAACAAAAAATTTAGATAACCCCTGTGGTGGCAACATCAATATTTTGGAAGCCTTTTAAAATAAAAAATGCAAAGACAAGGGAGCTCTCTACTTTGTAAGGGAGCTCTTCATTGGTATTTGAAACTGAACAACCCAAAAATGATACTGCAGCACATCACACTTTGATCAAACACATTAGCTTGTAAAATTTCTCACCTCTGTGGATCCACTGATGACATTGTTTGGTTTTTATCTGATAGGGAGCAAACGGGAATTGGGAATGTATTATTTCAGGAGATTATAAATAACTCTACATTAAAGACCCATAGCCTTGAAAGATGGGCTGTTTTTTCTTTTTAGGAACCTAGCAGGTTTTAGTTTTTGTTGATAAAGAACTTTTAGATTGTAATAAATACTATATATCTGTCAGTCAATCTGTGTTGTTTGGTCCTAAAATACTCCCAGATGACCAACGTAACTGTTGGTATGCAGGTCCTAGGTTCCTCTGACACTTAATGTCACTGACCTGGGGAACTCCACCCTAGAAAGAGAAATGCAGCTAAAAAACACATTTAAAGGGGATCAAAAACAAGGTACGTGACCGTTTGGTAATGGCGGCTCTGATGCTTAGTTACAATCAAGTTAAATCTTGGATAAGTAGGCTGGACTTTGCGCTTGATTTTAAACAGTGACCAGTGGGTGTACTTAAATAAAAACCTATGTGTGTATATAAGTAAGAAATTGGTCTTTGTTTATGAAAGAAAGAAAACATGATCAACACTTTGCAACATCTCTGAAAGAAAGAATTTCATACTATTTTGGACAAAATGCAATTTTTTTTTTTTAAAGAATTACTTTTTAAAGAACTGTTCTATCAAACCTGGAGATTAAGTCAGTCTTTGAGCAAAGGCCCAATGCGGCATAAATGTCAGCACAGTTTTACTGCTGAGTGGCTATTGAGACCCTCCCGGTGTCTCTTTTGTCCTCCAGTAACCTCAGAGAGCTTCAGGACCACTAAACGTTTGCTAGTATGCCAGACATGTACTTTTAATGGTGGATATTACTGCTCTGTTTTACAGACGAGACAAGCAAATCTACCCTCTTCCACCTCTTTCTCACTAATTAACCATCCTCACTGATGAACATACTCATTCTCGCTGGAAAATAACTAATGACTCGCTGTTAATATTAAGTCCCAAGTAGACATGTCTCTTCATTTTGGGGAAGTTTAGAAAAAGCACAAAATTCTGAAGAGTGTTGAGCTTATGATGATAATCAAGGAATTTCATTGCTTCTTTAAAATTACTCAGCATTTTATAATATCAGATGCTTTAAGTTTGCTACTTTTGCTAAACATTATTACTGGCAGTCAATTGAAAATGTTCCAGCACTTCTACCCTCATAATCACGTTTTCCAGTTCCAGAAATTAAATCTTCAAATCTTTGAATCAACTCTATGAACATCTAGAGGAAAAGGTTCAACCCACAGCATTTTAAATAATTAACATTTGATGGAAATCACTTCATTAATTATTTTTTTAAAAGTTCACAGTGGTATTGGCTTGATCACACTCAGACTTTGAGAACTGGTAGATTTCTTCTCATTTTCTTCTAAATAGACACATGCAAATAATATTTTATGTAACTATTTTAATATTAGTGGTTATCACTATTCTGAACTATTGAACCTCAGCATTTTTTAACACTGCTCTTTCTTATGAAATATTAGAGGAACCAATTGCTCAGAACTGTTACACGTGAAACTGTGAGACAGCACATCCTTTGCAAAGTGTGTTTGGTTAGCATGCCTCTGCTTGAAAACTGCATTCTTCATGAAACTCCAAATTAATATCCTTAATTCAAAAGATAATTTGTCAGAAACATTAATTTCATTGACGAAAAGTTCCCAATCTCTTTTCAATATTCTTCTTCAAATCCACCTGAACATCTACGGTAAGTTTTTTGGACAATATTGCAAGATTTTAAAAAATACTTTCTACAGTCAAAGAAATTTTTGTTAATCAGGATTGAGAGTTATTTGGTTTTTATACTCTGCTTTCAGACAGCTCACATTTAGTGCAATTTGGTACAGCACGTGAAACTATTTAAATATTGCTTTCAACTTTTGGGAGCCTTTTGTTTTACCAGACTTCTGTGTTACTTCCCTACGCAATTTACTGAAGGCTAGTAATTATTAGGACATGTGGTAGGCGTTTATCACCAGTAACATCACACAACCCACTCTATGATCAAGATGCAATAGGGCAAATGGTACAATTAAAGGCGCATTCTTTGGTGCATAACAATAGAAGCCTTGTGACATGGCAAGATTAAGAAAAGACTCAAACATCTTTAAAACTACTCATTACCACCAGTTAAAATGTGCATGTCTGACCTTTATGGTAATCAGTAGTACTCCACTTGTGCACTATAGAGCTAAATAAGCTTTATTTTAGACACACAGAATTCTTTGCGGTGACCTGCAGTTAACTTAGCTGATCTCAGAGCTGACGCTTACAATGAATCAACCCATCAGTGGTCATAATGATAGGCCATCATCTTTATCAAGCAGTTTATGCTGACAGGCAGAAAACAGTACTGTAGATTTTCCTGCCAAGTGGAGTAGTATTTAAATGTTGACTGCTACATACATCAGATTAACAAGGTTGCAAAGTTACCGAGAATCCCATTCCCTGAGGTGCAGATTCACCCTGGGGTGCTATTATACCATAAGGTATATCAAAGATAATTGCTTAGTTTATTATCCTGTTGTCTTTTATGTCAGCCTCTAATTGTGAATTCAGAAGCCTCTGGATCTCCCAGCTCCTTATGGACCTGTTATTAACCCCATTCATTTTAATTAGGATTTATTACTATTTTTATTATTAAAGTGTAAAATTTTTTAAAATAGATGTTTCCAGATAACCCACAATTCCTTCATATGGCTTCAGTAAAAGACAGATTGATGGGATATTCAGTCATCATTGTAAATACAGGTCTCTCAAGGTCCTTTTCCATCCTCTGACAGAATTCGGCATGTCAAGGTTCAGAATTTTTCACTTTAATATTCAATTAAAGAGGATGTAAACACACAAAGATTTCTGTGGTAAAACCAGATTATTGTGGTGCTGTATAATTGTATAGAACCATCCCAACAGGAAAGAGCAAGGTGGCTACGTCACTGCTGCTGTCTTGCCCACCGTCCTGAAGTATGGTGGCCAAGCTTTCACAGTTCTTGTGCTGCATTTGCAGAGAACAATTTAAGCACATTCCCATAAAATACCACACGAAACCTACAGAACCTAGAAACAGTTAAAAAACTATGGCCTGGCTAGTACAGATAAGTAGTCATTCATAATTCCTCCTAATGTATACAATATTAATCTGTATGTACCTAGAAAATCTGACTACTTCCTATACTTCAAAGTCATTGCCTTTGCTACGAGACCTAGAAAGTGCTTCAGGATTCATTATGACATGTGGAATATATAAGCAATAAGGCATGACAGGGAGTGTGGTTATCATAAGATAATCACACCCCTGGGTCATTACAAAGCATGAGGTGCAGCCGAGCACCTCTCATTCCCCCTGGGGTGTGATTATATCATGATAAGCACACTTCATGCAGTTACCTTATTGCTTTTATAAAAAGTCTTTGTTGGGAAGAAAAACTGTATTTTTTACTTAAAGATGATAAAGTTGGCAGTTTACAATGTTGAGCAGTACTTTCTGCTAAGCTCGATGGTTTATATGTATTAATCTACTCCTTTAGAACGTGCATCTGCCAAAGCCGATCCGAACTCATCAATCAAAGGGGGTTTCCGTAATTCAGCATGTGTTCGAATGATCCAGCTGGAAAAGAACACATGTATGTCCCAGACAATCCCATAGCCGTTGACTGCTCACTGGACGCCTATCTCTCTTCTCGAAAAATAAAACAAGAAAATTAAAAAAGAAGACAATAAACTGAGTTGCTTAACTAAAAGTTAAATGATATTCAAAACACCAACATTTCAAGTAAAAGGTAGGCTTCAGTAACTGGAAAAGAATTCACCCTGCAAAACAAGAAAAAGTTTCTAACTTGCTTTTGCCCCTGGTAGATGTTCTCCCACAAATTAAGGGTGACAACTTAATTTAGGGTCCTAGATAAACTACAAAATCCCACTGCTGTCATTCAGATTGTAGCCTAAGGGGTCTAATGTGATCTTTTGGATTTACAAACACCTGCCTTGGATTATGCCATATGTCTTCTTAGTGGCTCCAGGGGTGTATGCTCTGTCCAGTATTCGGCTCATTTTGTGCTTTAAGAACGCATAACTGCACACAGGATATGAAGGTTTGCATCCATTTGCAATTTATCAAGTGTGATGGCCATGTTCTGATTTCAGAGGCATTCAATGGTCTGGAAAGGGGCATATGTATGGGCTGAATTTGGCCCTGGGCCATTTATGAATATAGGTAACACTTTTCACCTAACATGAGCAAGTCACAAATTCAACTGTTTAATTTAAATAGGTCCTTGTCACCGCATCTTCCAGATTTAAGAGGCAGGGTTAGGAACACTGTCAGTATCCTGGATGAAAAGGGAAAATTCCACTTCTATCTTCCAATATTTGGTTTGACACAGTGCCTTCACTACACAAAGATGCATAAAATTTTGCTTCTTCCAACAACAATTTGTACTCTACCATTTTGTCTTTATATTTTAATGGTACAGAGGTACAATATTTTAATGTATTTATTTGATTATTTTTCTATCAAATGTTGCCAGTTTCTCCTTCAACTTCAAATTTGTTTCTTAATACAGAATATTATGTTAAAATTATTATATATAAT
>NW_009603008.1:0-247 GCF_000690535.1 Cariama cristata | reverse complement strand
TCCACAGCCACAACAACACTGGCAATCCAATGCTTTTACAGGGAGATAACATGAACCGTGCGATCTCCCAGTCCTGTAAGAGCTCAGGTCTAAAAATAGAAACGCCCAGGGATTGCTCTCAAATCAATGATGCCAAGGAGTAAAACTATTGCTAGGCTAGAACTTCTCGGGGCAGCCGTTCCACAGCCACAACAACACTGGGACTCCTGTGCTTTGACAGGCAGATAACCTCACCCCTGCGATCTCC
>NW_009603007.1:97010-100407 GCF_000690535.1 Cariama cristata | reverse complement strand
ATATAAATTTAATTTTTATACCAAGTGTCCATTAATACAGAGTTCCCAAAACTTCATGTGCACTATTTGCAGTATACAAGCAAAATTAAGCCCTTTAAATACATCTTCAGATAACTCAGAATATTTTTTAATTATTATTCAAGTTGAAACAGTTATTTTGAATTTGCCAAAATGAAAATTTGAAAAAACTTATGCTTTTCTTCAAAGTCCTCATCATACTTTTCTTCAGTATTGACCATTGCACATTTATTACTTTAAATAAATCAGAAGTGTATAAATCAATCTGCAAATGAAATTTGGCACTGAAGGCAAACATCATCAAATTTCACTAAACACTGTCAACTTGAAATGACTAAACACTTTTTTACATTTTCTTTTTAGTTGTTAGCTCTACCAAACCCCTCCTTCTGACAAGAATTCACAGAAAATTCTGACATTACCAAATCTATGCTTTCTATAAGAGGAACTGCAGTCCAAAAATATCTAGTGTGCTAAAGCACAGATGACTTTCTTATGCACCACCCAAGATAGCAAGATTAAAATCCTGAGCGATTTCAAATGATTAATATGGACACTGAAGGAAAAGGGCTTCCCTCCCTATAATAGATAAAATACCACACCTAGCTAACATGGCATAGTGTTCAGCTACTTAAACCTGGTTTAACAAAATTTTTACAGTGCCTTCCCAACTATTCTTTCTAGCTTACTAAATATAGTGCTACATTTTCCCAGAGATTTCCCAATCACACTAGAGGGGTTGTCTTGGTTTTAAACTTAATTATATGGTAGTGTACTAAAAATGCTGTTACATGGGAGGACTGCAGTCTTACTCATTTTATAGATCAGGATGCAGTCCTATTTCAGGTAAATTATTTCCAGAATCTGAATAGTTGAGATCTTGTAACGGGTATGTCCCAGCTCATCTGTCAATCTAATTTGGTTCACATGACAAGATGCACTCATAAGACAAGAATCCAAAAAAAAGAACTGAAATTAAATTCCAAAATTGAAGTTAAAAAAAGCCCACAAAACAAACAAAAACACCCCCACTGATACAGCAGCAAATGGGAGCGGGGTGGGGAAAACTCAAAGTAATTTTTTGTATTGGTGATGTTTTGCAAAAGTAGTTTTTTCCTCCTCAGTTACCTGCCAAAGAGAAACACATAAATTGCAGTTCACACTATATAACTACCAAAGTCAAGTATTTGATTCATCAAATTTTTCTATCCTCTAAATCATGATCTACAAGTCTCTAGCTCTGAGGTTGGCAATGGCGTCATTGCAGACATAAAAGCAGACAGAATTTACATGGCATGCAGACATTGCAAGAACATGAAGAAATCCAGGCAGATTTCTGAACAAATTTCCATAATTTCCCTTTGGTAAGTGAAGAGCTAAGAGAACATTTTTCTCTTTCAAGGTAATGCTTAGCTGCATTGCAAAATATAAACTATCCCACTAAATGAATGAGATAAGGTTTCAATAGAATAAATATGTGGTTGGTTCAGAGGCCTGAAATAATTCATAAAGAATCAACTTTTTCCTTTATATTAACTGTTCTTTCAAAATACTGCCCAGACCAATAATGATCTTTGAGTCCTCTCCCACTGTCACAAAGAAAGTACACAGAAAGGTGTGAGCCCAAAGGCCCTTCCCGGGTGTATGAACTCCCAACACCAAGGACTCTGTAGAAGCAGTGGAGGTGAATGGGCCACATTCTTTTAAACACAACTCTTTTAAACAATTCTGTTCAGAAAATCAGAGTAAACATTCTTTCTTTTCCAATTGCCTTCCACAATGGGTGACTACCAAGTGATTTTTTATTCATTTGGAATAACAGAAGCAATTAGAGCCTGGAACAATCGAACTCCAGTGATACTTCATAAGACAGTGGCCATGTAAACCAAGAACAGGGTAAATCATCCATCTGTATGCTCAGTGAAGCTACTCATACTGATCGATCAGAGCTGCTACTTAACATCATTTTCTGAAAATTGCTACAGAGTCAGTGCTTTGCCATTGACAGTTGTGACAACACTCCTGCTTACAAACCTAATCTGAAGAAGACTTTTCCACATCTATATGAACTCACATACATCAGAAATGCATAAGCCATACATCAGGTCACCTGTACTTCCTTATCAGAGAAGCACAATTTAGTTCTCTCCTAGAGAAGTTATGTCATTCTTACTCAAAAACTGCTTCAAGAATCTGAAACTTTAGAAATTATCTGCAGTAGTTAATAAAGTAAAATTTACATTTTTATAAAACTTTGGACCCAGTGCAGTGGCAGTCTGCATGTTGATTTGGCAATTGATGTCAATGTGCTTGGAGAACATTTACTCTATGGGAAATCCAGCATTAAATTGCTAACCTTAGTGTGGGTGATATTGCAGCCTGCTGTCCTGTTCAGTTCTTTGAACAAAGCAACTGTAGCAAATGTACAGCGCTGCGAGACAGAAAGGTTTTAGGGAAGAACATGTTGTGATAGCTAATAGTTTCTTTTTGGAACGTGGCTTAACTCAATGTTTCTTGTGCACAGATTCATTTTGAAAGACAGTGATCCCAAGCAGTCATGTAACAGACAAGCAGTAAGAAGCACTTATATCCTATATTGTACCCTTCATAGAGTGATTTCAAGGAAATGTAAAAAGACTACATACCTAAGGCTCACACAAGGCATATGCTTAAACTAAATGCCAGTCAAAAGGCGTAGCCATATAAAACAGTGCAGTCAAGAAACACTGACTTTAAACTTTTGGCTGGACTGCTGTCCGCTAGAACTATCTTGACCCACGCAATAATTCTGTTATTCTTGTGTAAAAATCTCGACCCAGTCATGCAGCTATGGCTTTTTTATTTATTTATTCATTTATTTTTAGAAAAAGAGAAGGGAAGAGGCATTTAAGCAACCTGGTCTAGTGGAAGGTGTCCCTGTCCACGGCAGGGGTTTTGGAACTAGATGATCTTTAAGATCCCTTCCAATCAAACCATTCTATGATTCTATGGTTTTATTTTCTTAGCTTTTTCATCATTCTTTCAGAAAAAGAGGTCAAAATTTTCTCTTTGCTAGAAACGTAGTATTTACTTCTGAGCACAGAGCCCTGTAAAATGTGGTTACAGTGTAGGCTTCATGGTCACTACAGAATACATAAAGCTTAACATATTCAGGATGTTTTTTATATGTATTCCTTTTACTTGATCTGTCACTTGGAATCCTGTACATCTGGATTCATGGCAAGAAAGAGCTCCTTCAGAGTAGTCCACAGCATGGTGATTATGGGACTCATCAGGGATCATAATTTATAATTTCACTCCAAAACCACAGCTGGATTCCCAAATTGATGAAATAGGTTATTTAATCTCTGCAGGACTTTGAGGATGGGAGAAGGCTTTG
>NW_009603007.1:77174-96998 GCF_000690535.1 Cariama cristata | reverse complement strand
CTTCAAAAAAATCAGGGAGCCATCCATTATTCAGTCAGCCAGCCTATAAAAATTACATGACTTTTAACACACTTTTTAATTGCTTTCAATTATAAACATTTACATTGCTCTCAAAATGACAAAGCATCTCAGTTGGAGACATGGTTAAATTTTTAATAACACTGGAAAGCAAAGCAACAAATCTCAGACTGTGCGTTTTAAACATACACAATTATTACATGCATGTGTATTTATAGATATAATATTATCTATATAAATATGTATTAAATTCTCTCTCTCCAAAATATATAAAGATAAATATATATATGTTTTCATGCATGTATCCTTAATGAAATCTCATGATCATGCTGTTCAGAAGGTAAAAGAGATTAAGCTCAGAAGGCTTTTGGGCACCACAGGCCTGAAGAAAATGATTGCACAGACCCCTAAAAAGCCTATCTTACCATATCTTTAATCTGTGGAATTTTGACAGTTAGGAGAATGGTGAGCCTACTAGAGATCGTGATGTAACTGGCTTGCTCACTACGTATTTCATAGTTCTAAAGGAAAGCACTCATTACAAAAAAAAAAACCAACAAAAACAAACCACCTCACGAAGTGAATTATTTTATTCATGTACAAAGCCAGCTATCTATAACCTTGTCCATTTAAAAGCATTTACGTCCAAACTACTAGTTTCCTTGTTGCTTTTACTACCCCCTCAAATGTCAAATGCCTTGCAATTCTACAATTTTAATTGACACTGGAGATCATTAAATACAACATTTATTGCCCAAAACAGATAAGCTGCACCTGTGTTCTCTTCTTGTCTCCCTGTGGCTCTCTCTTAGGACTGTTCCCCAACTTGCATTTTAACAACTTACCCAACTTTATATGCTAGATCTTCAAATAAATTCTACTCTTGTTCTGGGTTTATTAACCTTAGAAAGCAGAAGTAGCTTAAGTATAGCAACTTTTTTTTAAATTGAACTACAGTTCTTTCTCTTATGATTTTTGCCAGAAAACTCAAATTTTCCTAGTGGTGTCACTATCGGGTATCTTCCATTTTATATGACCTGCTCATTTCAGATTTATAGCTATGTTTGCTGCCAAGCAAACCGTTTACCTTCTGAAGTTTCCAAACATCTATTTTCAAAAACTCAGCTCTGTCTGCAATGTTAACCACAAAAGAGTAAATAAGCCACAACACTGCTAAGGCTAATGTCATTAGGTTGCCAAGAGACACCTTGAATATAATTCAGATTGACTCATAGCTAAAGACAAGTCAGGCAGTAATGCTGTTAAAACATCCCCACGGGCTTCTTGTTCCTTCTTTTCTGGAAAATCATTCACACAGTTACAAAATAGTTGAAACCATTTTAAGAAGACTACTAGAAAGCAATGAAGATAATTCCCTCCGCTATTCAGATATGGACATACCCAGCTGCTCATGTTCAATCCTTTCTCTAGGCATCTTTCCCCCCTGGTCACTCACATCTTCCTTTCAAAAGGATGTCACACTTTTGACCTCCTCTTGTTATATCACTTTCCATCTGAGCCCTGGATGAGCCTCAGTCCTCTGACAGGAATCTTAGATAAATGAAAGTCAGACTCCCTATGAAAGACAAACCAGTTTGGAGAGCTGGAAGTACCCCATAACTCTCAAGACATTAGAAAGTGTTTATCATAGGCAAATAATGTGGAGAAACTTGCTTCTCTCTAACGAGAATTAGGAGGCATCTTTCCTCAACAAAGGACTGAGTCTCATAATTGCCCAACTTTCAGGACTTTAAGGAAATGGAAAAACTATGCAAGAAAAGTAGGAAAACTGAGTTTCAGATGAAAGGAAAGAGAATAGCATCAATACAGTGCTAGCAAACAAGGTTCTAGTTTCCTTCTGATACTTTTGAATAAAACCTGCAAACGATACTTCTTGGTTCAAATCTAAACAATAAAAAAAACCTTGTGTGACAACCAATGCACAACTCTATGTGCACCAGAGATGATCAAGCTGCTAAAATTACCTCCTGCAGTTGTAAAGTTGCATCATAAGGGATTAATTACATAGTTTTGAAATGCCCAGAATACACCTTGCCACTATTGTTACTTTTCCTATATTTACGGGGATTTTAACTTTTCTTTTCTACATTGACATCAGACCAAAATCTTGCCAAATTTGCAAAGTAGCCAACATTTTTTACAGAGAGAAATAAGAACAGATTCTGTTACGAATACATTTTTGTCAGCTTTCTATATCTTTTACTTACTCCGCACTCCATAGCCTTAGTTTACATTTCAGAATCTGACAGGAGCAGGGCTTATTCCACTAAACCAAATTACAGGTATTATTTAATGGCTCTCACTTGTTTGCCAGCTCCTGCAAGCAGAAGGGTAGACAAAAATGTATTTACAGCAGAATTTAATTACCCATTTTCAAGCCAGTGGCTCCTGGCAAAAGTCTCCCAATGTAGTGCAGAATAGGACTTAGATTAAGAATTAATTTACTGTCAGCAATGACCTGCAATTTAATAGTTTAATCAAGTTTGTTATGAAATTGGTAGGGAGCTCTGGAGCCTAATATTGCCCCAGAGCCTGCTGCATCTAACGACAGGTTTCAGAAATCCATAACGTAATTACCACTCAGCAAATCCAAGATCTCTCTCATATAATCAGGAACTGCCTCTAGCAAGTTTACTACTCACATTATAAAGTTATAGCTCATGAGTTTGAAGTTCTGTGCATACATTTGACTCTTTCCTCCTCTTCCAGCTAAATCTCCCAAAGAAACTATACTTGCCTGAATACCAAGATTAGCATGTAAATACAGGCCAGTGTGTGACTAACACATTCTCTCTTGTCATTTCAAATCATAATGCAAATATAGAAAACTGTTAATAAAAAAAAGACGAGAGGTTTTAACACACAAATACTTCTTTTAGCTCTATTCAGAATTCTCCCTACAGTGGGCAGTATGATTACAGGGTTCTTTCTACAGAAACACAGCTGAAGATGGAAATAAGAGATTAAGACTTTGAAAATCACAGTTGAGATAAAATTAGCTATGAACTGAGCCTTTTGTTTGTTAAAATTTTGAAATTTAAAAGATCTTGATTATCTTTTAAAATAAAATCAATCCACATTTTCTGCTAGAAGCCTACTGGTAGAATAATAAAAGTCTAAGTGCTGAAACAGAAAATGTTATGCCAGAAATAGGGCGATAAAAACTATTCTCTTGAGCTTTCAAGGCCAGATTTTAATGATCTCAGAGGCTTCAACCTTTCAAAAAATATGAATAAGCTTGTCACATGGGTTGTTTAGCTGGGCTGAAATATTCCAAATTCTCTGCAAATTATCATCGGTTGTCAAAATATCCTGGGCGAAACTCCTAGAAGTGCTTTGAACACCACACCATCACAGCAGCTTACCTATTTTACTACTTTTTCTCTGCTAAGATTATGAATCATCCTTATGTCTCCCATTTTGTCACCCATCCATATTTACATCACATCTGGCATAACGCTATTAGTACATCCAAATGCTTCTTTTTGCAGCCTGAGGACTGGTTTTTTTTCCTTTCTTTTTTCTTTTCTTCTCCTTTTTTTGCAGTTTTTCCCCCTTTTTTCTTCCCCCCCCTCCTTTTTTCTCCCCCTTTTTTAAAAAAAACCTTAAAGCTTTTCCCCCTCATTTATTCTCAAAACAGAGTAATACACAATACCTCTAAAGAAGCACTACTTCACTATGTGGAATGATACTTTATATACTGAATTTAAGAAACACGAATGCAGAAGTTTTGGTTCTTAACTCCTAAGTATGAAAATTAACTTGGATACATTCAGAATTGTACAGACAGGACTATTACGCACTCCTACACCTTCACCAAAAGCTGACGTGCACATGTGGTGGAAGAGTGCACTCCCCATTTATGATTAAATGAAACTCATGGGCTACAAATAACGAAACTTACATGTAAGTGAAGATCTAGTACGAGTCTAAAAAATACCGAGCTTAAGTTCATTGAATCACTCGTATCAAGAAAAATCTTAGCTAATAGCAAACTCTTGTAGTACTATTTAGGTTAATGAATATGCTGTTGTCAGAACCCAAGCATGCACCAAAGGTAAAAGAATCAGAATTCTGAAACACCAAACCAACCCCCTTAAAAACCCCAAAATGCACAGACATAATGAACTACATGTTAAATGTAATTCTGCACCTCCATAGAGAAAAAAACAAACAACAAAGTCTTAAATCATAGATTGTCATTACTAATAAGTCCCTCCTGTAGTATTTCTCAGCAGAGTTTACATACAATAAATAAATTGACAGCAAGTCCTTTTATGAGCATGTTGAGAGTACTGCAACATGGAGTGAGACATCCAGAAATGTCTCATTAAGCATTTGACCACATCTAACCCAAAAGGAGAAAGTTTGAGAAAATTACTGTTGGTGTCTGTACCTTAATTTAAAAGCCTAATTAGCTTTTATTTGTAAGATTGAGCTTTCATCCTCTAGCCTCACATCCACTCAACTGAGTTACCAGATGATAATAACTTCCTTAACATCTGTATAGATCACTGGACTTCTGATACATCATTTTCTTTACAAATGCATTGTTCCCATATATTCTACAACACTGCACATTCTGTTTTAAATTCTATAGGTCATGTATTAAAAGGATATGTGATGAAATATTATGGCATTTATTCTCTGAACTTTAAGCATGGGCTTGCCTCCAAAGATGGCTGAGAATATAGTTGTTAAACTCTTCAGCGTCTTAACAAATAAGTGTATACGTCATCAGAAAAGCAGAATGTTAATTCATTAAAAATATGCAAAAATCTCTTTTTTCAGCATGATGTCCTTCCTCTGTCAACAGTGTATGTGCTAGGATGGTTATGCTTATTCAGAACCTGCAAATTACCACAGCTCATGTACAGATTTCAGAGCATGTAGCAATGATGGCAATGAAAATGCTAGTAGGTTCCAGTTGTTACAATTGTTCTAATAATCATCTTCCTGCCCATTACAATACAATACCATTTACGATGACAGAAGTAAATTGAAAGCAGCAGCTCCTACTTTCTAAACTCCCCTTTCTCATCCCAGACAGCACTTACTGGAACTAGCAGGCCTAAAAATTCACTCCACACATCACAGCTTCAGTGCGTGATCAATGTTGGTTTCTTCACTTACACATCAGCAGCCTGATTTGTTTCTCGTCTCTCCACAATAGTATGCCTAGCATTACATTCATGTTCTATTGCCACAGGTGATTTTTTTGATCCCATCCCATCCCAACTGGATGTTTTCAAACCTTAAATTTTTCTGGATCTTGATCTAAATTTTTTTAATGTCAACTATTTAAACACAATTTACGCTCTCTTAAATAAAGTTACACCACGCTGGATTTCCTTTCAACATGAAAGAGTGGTAGGCTTTGCTTTGTAAATTCAGAACAGAATTTTATTTCTGCACAACCATCTTCAAATTTACAGACTAAATTACTTTCTAAACAGCTGCAGAGGGCTAGCTGCAAAGAGCAGGCAACCGCAAAGCCCACCCCCATCTCAAGTGGGAAGCTAGGCTGCAAACCATCGAAATGCCAAAGGCACAAAATAGCACGCTTGTCCCAGTTTTTTCATGTTATTTTGGTATACTTTAAAAAAAAAAAAACAAACACAACAACGCATAACTCATTAATTATAACCTTTCAAAAGTGTTTTCCTTTGCCCCAAACTGTTAAAATTGAGTAGAACTGCAGCCAAAGTTCTAATAAAACTATTTTTAGCCTTTGTCACGCAGAAAATACCATGAAGAGTCTCATCCTTCCATTAACACAAATGTATTTAAGCAGTCAGTGCAGGAAACTTTAAAATATGCCAATCACTGTCTCTTTGGACTCCAGTCTCTAATGTCTTTGCTGATATGTACATATCACAGACAGGTTAAGTAAAGCAAACATCATCATTTACAGTGTCAATAGGTATTCACAACTCCATAAAGTGATAGCCATATGTATATTTTATTGCCACATTTATATATTTCATAAATTTCCACATTCAACATCCTTCTAATACATAATGTTCTTATTTTCTGGTATCTGAGCTGAATTGCCACAGTGTGTTATAAATGGAAATACTTTTGATAATCACATGCGCTGTTTTTAAAGTGATTCAGCACTGATGAAAGGGGCCAGATTGACGGCCTTGCAGATTGGAGTTCCCTGTTAATCCACAAAGAAAACAAGGCACTGTCAGTGCAGTAGCTGGGCCAGCTTCCCTCCAGTACATCTCCATTTAAATCCGTAAGAGAGAAAGAAAAAAAACAACATACGTATCACATCTCTAAGTCACAGTCTGACTCTGCCTGCTCATATCCTTGGCCTTGCTTCTTATTTTTACTAGCACAGAATGTAATCAAAGCAAGCAATGCATTTCTGGGATTGGACTGCTGCCCATGAGCTGCTTTGTAGCACATATTTAAATTCAGCAGCACACATCACTCTTAGGCCAGTACATGCATCTTCAGTGTGCAGTTAAAACACTACATGACTTTTATCTTATAAAGCATTGAGGTGAAGTTACTGAGTCTTACTTGGCTTCAGTACTCCTCTTCTGAAAGCAAGTAGTTTTCAACTACTGGGTGTCCCATCAGGAAAGACCCTTACTTTCTTCAGTGGGTTGCTATAAGGACAAACCTACCTAAAACAGATGTATGTAACTCTCAATTTTATCACTATTATTTATGAAAATGAATATATATTTTATTAGCAATGTGGCCAAAATATTGGAAAATATAATTTTGGATTTTACTTATCTACCATACAGCATATAGCAGCGTCACATCTGTTAAAGACAAGGTACAGGCACTCGTCCAAATCACCTGTTAATTCTTAATCTATAAAACTGAACTAGAAATTTAAAGAAAAAAGACCCTTTTTAATGACAAAAAAAAATATGTCAGCAATTAGGGGAGAATATGCTAGCATAGAAATCAATAAACAAATAAAACCACAGGATTTTAAAATACCAAAAGTAGCTCAGCCAGAATACTTGTAAAACAGAGCTACACAGCTTAGTCATATGGCTACATGAACACAACAGAGTGATGTCACCAGAAACAGGAGCATTTCATTGTGCAGTCATAGCTGTGAGTCTAACAGCTTCCTCAGACGCCCTCCTGCCATATTCAAGTAAAATCCTGCCTGCCCACAGGGAACTGTTAGTAAAGAGATAATGGGTCATCTCCTTCTTAATAGTTATCCAGTTCTATAGCTGTTTTCTTATCTCATTAAAATTTCATAAATAATATTAGCCTTGGATTTTTGAAAACAATCAAATGCCATTGAAATGAATCGTCTAGTCTTCTTTGAAGCCTTGGTTGTGTCTAGAATTGCTTTTTATCTTCTGTTAACTGAAACGATACAGCTGTTCGAGTATATTTCAACGGTTTGCATTCATTTTTTCCTCCAGGTGAAGATGCCTACGCCATTTGGTTTCTGGAATTTCAACTGTTAGAAATGATCTGCAAATCTTCATGGCAACTACACAAAACATGCCATCTACTGCTAAAGAAAGAACAGGAAGTTTCAAAATATGTTTATAAGTGGTCTTAATGTAGCATGCTTTGCTTTGAATCATACTCTGTTCCTTTATGACCACATCACATTTTATGAATTCTAACAACCCGCACAGAGAAAGAGTTAAATCATATTTGCCACACTGAAATGAACAGTCTCAATTACATCTTTGAGACCATGCACTCAAGCCAAGATACTTTTGGCTCTACATGAACATATTTTTGAAATGTGTTGCTAAGTATTTATATAGCTCATTATCTCCTTGCTATGCGGAGCACGACTCATTTCCCTCGTTCATCCATTGCCTCTCAGGTAACGATGAACTAATGGTTTGAATGTGTCTGAAACTATTACTTTTTTAAGAAGGAAAAATATTAACCAGTGCAGCCACTTTGGAGGAACACTCAGTGAAATTCAAAAATGAGACCTCACTGTCATTAGATTTGAGAAGCAAAGCACTTACAGTTCAATTTTCCCCCAAATACAGAAAATCACCTATCAAGGTTTCAAGAGCAATGCATGTACCTTATAGATAGCTGTGTGCATATGGAAAGAGTAAGAGAGAACATCCCAAGTAATGGTTGCCTCAGAACTGTTTTTTTTTTAACCAACAGTTAATTTCTGGCCCTCCAAAATAAAATAAGCTATACCAAGGCCCCAAATGATGTACCAATACTGGTACATATTCCCCAAGGAGAGAAAAAGCGGCCATTTACATAGACCGTGCTGGCAAATGTCACTGAGCCTGCAGTCCAGCATTCAGCTGGTGGTTGGCTCTCCCAACACGACAGAAAACGGTAAGGTCGATGGGCACACTTCCACACTCAGTAGCATGTCTTTACACAGAACAGGTACTGTTAGAATGTATTTACACAGGTTAGGTACAACTATACACACCATTTGAGAATCCTGTTCTGAAAAATCTTATGCTTATTGAAGTACATTGTCAGCTGTCTGCAACATCGGTGGAATTGCTTGTGCCAATTATTTAGAGGTAAATAACTGAAGTATTGCATGTGCTTTCACATATCTCGCTATTTAACAGCAACCTTGCACGTTGCCAGTGAGCACTGAATGTTTTCAAGTGTCTGAAGACACTCAAAAGCTTCAAATACCCAATCTTAATCAAATAGAAACAGAACTGGAATGCTTCTTTGGAGGGCAGAATCACAACTGCAAGTTCAAATCAGAGGCACAGTCTCAAAACCATTTAAACAGACACGCAGAAGTTTCTGTGCCTTTAGCAAACTGGTCTTGTCCAACTCCCAAATTCATTCTATTCTCATCATGGTACTTCACACTGAGAAAGCAACTTGCACTATTTCCTGATATAAAGCAAATGCTCCAAGTTAAAGGAATGTTTGCTGAAGGACAATGCTGACGACTATAGTACTTTCAATTTTAACTTCAGGTTAATTTACCTTAAGAATTAAACATTCTGGGACCATAGTTTGTAGTTATGTAGTTACTTTTGATCTAAACACAAACGTTCTGCATGACTTACCTTGTCAGTTTTAAACTCTTCATAGAAGGATGACTTTTCTTTTTTTAAACCAACATTTGTCAGTAAAGCGCCTTCTGTGCATTTGGAATCTGTACTAAGATCCCCAAACATAGATGCAAATACAGAATCTGTGCCTATAAAATATGCATGAATGCTAAGCATAGGTTAAGACAGGAATTTGTAAACTTCAACACACACTAATATGCTCCTGTTCACACATCTCTAGTTTTTCTGGTTATGTTTGATGAAAGAGGACAGCTCAGAAATACACTTTCGTATATCCTTTTGATATTCAATATGCTTTTCCCCAAAATGCCTTTTATCTCTGATGTACACCACCATGCCATGGGCTCATCATAGGCTCTAATATCCATATTCAGAAAGGGATTTCATTTAAGGTATCTTTCTCCTAGTTGTGCTGCCTTTACAAAGTGCTGTACACTTTCTATAGCATTTATATAAACTGAATTTTTGATCGAACACTTCTGGTGTTTTTTAGATAGTGAAAAGCAAGTCTGGCAGCTTTGAGCAGTCTTCTTGCAGCAGATCTAATCCCTAGTACTTCTCCAGCGAACAGAGTGAAAAGTTGTTTCAAATAACGATCCAGTCTACATTTATGTGCTGTTAGATAACAATCTCATTATTCATACAGATAAGGCTGTATCTTGCTTGCACTACTCATATTACTAGCCTTGCTGACTTCAGTGGTACTATTGGTAATCAGAATTTGGCCTATATTATGTGAAAAAAAAATTATCACCAACAGTAGCAAAAAGACTTGCAGATATTTAGAAATTGAGTACAGATTCTTCTGGCTTTAGGTCATCAATTTTAACAGAACAGAAATTCTTTTGCCACCCAGTCATTCAAGTAGAGATTGTGATCTTAAGCCATATGAAGGCTGCTAAAGAGTCTCTTAGAAATGCATTAAAGGACTCAGTCTAGTTCAGTTTGAGAACTAGAAGACAACTAAAAGTTGAAGAGCCAGTTATTTCACAATGTAAAACCCAGCAGCAAAATTAGTATTAAATGGTTTGCTTTTGGAAGCCTCAGCAGGGAGTCTGAGATAGTTCTAGACCTGAATATGAAACAATGAACAACAGAGGTGTTACTGCCGCGCCTACTGGAGAAAGCTTTGATACGCACTCGCATTTTCACCATCTGGGTTTGATACAATAATTGTTTGAAAGTAAAATATAAATTCTCATGCATTCTATAAAAAGAGTCAATCAGTCCCCTAAGTTATTTGTAAATTAGATCTAAAGCCAAAATCAGAGAGCTATCATCTAATTTCCCTCTGAACTCAGTATAACGCCACTGAGTCTGAAGATTTCAGTATGATGTTTAAGTTTAAAGCTTCTATTTTTAATATCACCTGAATACTTTGTCTCCAACCAATTTATGGGACAAGAAGTTTTGCAAATGAAGCTACTACAAAATTCTGCAGTCTGATTCATTAGGACGAAAGTTAATTAAATCATGTTCTCTGCTCAGACATACTATTTTGTCTTAAAGATGATGAAACAAGAGAAAATGTAATTAGGATAGGAAAAAGTATAAGCGAAAAATTAATCTTATAATGTGTTTCAGAAAAATGAAGTAATACATCACCTTGCTCCATAAGCCTTTTGTTTTGCTGTAACTGATAATGCATCGAGATTCTTTAGCTTTCTTGTCTGATACAAGTATTACATTTGTTGAGGTAATTTAGAAGGAAACTGGGACTGTGACAAACAGACAATACATTTAGGAGAAAGATAATATATACAGCCAGGCTTATGAAGATGGCATCTTTTCAGAGAACAATGACAGAACACCCGGTAGTGAGATTTATGAAAATACAGACTACATTCATAAACACAAAATCAAGATTTAAAAAAAAACAAACAAAACACACTGTCTCTTAACAGAATCCCAACTCATATCCCAGGTTCAGAAAATAATTGTTTTAGGGTAGGTGGAACCTTTGAAGGTTTGCATCACTGGCTGTTTTTTGGCTGGATGCATTTAAATGACAGTACAAAATGCAAAAAGAAAAACCATGCCCTGCAAGCACTACCTGAGAATGAGAAAAATCTGAATCTATCTTTGACTGTCTTTAGATTTTAATTAGCTCGTTTGTTCCGTCCCTTACAGAGGAATAGAGATAAGAATGTTTCATTTCTCTTTTGTGTTTAGATCAGATTCACTGCTCAGTTATCTCGGTTATAACTGAGATCATTTTGGGATGTATCCTAAATCTGCAGTCACAAAACCCAAAGGCCCAATTTTTAATATAAGAATCTGCATGGTTTGAATACGTCATATACAATAAAGGTTATCAGAAGGCCTTACATTTGAATTTTATAATGCAGCAGGATTAATGGATGTATTCATGAGAGAAATCACAACTACAGACCCATAACACTAGAAAAATATGTAGCATATTTTTTTTCCAGAATCAAAACAAGTCAGCATTGCTTCCAGCACATGCAAAACTGCCCTGAGTCTGCTAAAGGCCTGACTCACCTATGCGCTTTTGAACATCTGAGTGCACTTCATCTCTCCAGAGCTCCCATAACAGCCACCATCATGCGTGTAAACCACTCAATCCCAGGTAGCAACAGTGCTTGAGAGTACTTGTTCCTAGCTGGTGCCTGTCCTGACCTATCCTGGCTATGGCTCTCATTAGTCCACCAAAACCAAAAAAAAGATGGAAACTATATTACAAAAGTGTTTTTATTAAAAGGTCGTATTTGAGTCAATAATCTTTTTAAACTGAGGGAGTAAGAACATCATGTTCTAGGGAAGAAAGAAAAAAGGTCAGCCTGCTTTCATGGCTACTAGTTTAATCCAATGATGTACTGGACATGTCTTATTGTTTGGACTTTCAAATATCTTTTACTGCTTTCACTCATTCAGGAATGTAAGAACCTGCTTGAACTCTGATCAGAAAAAAAAATGTTTTTTAAAACCACATTAAGATCTATTTTTGATGGAAGTTCTCTTCACGGCCTGCAGATAGGAAATGCTTTTATTATACTGGCACTGTATCACCAAAATCAGAACAGAATTCTACATTTGCACAGGCAATAGTTAATCTAGAAAAATATAATTAGAAATGGAAGGTTATATAAGTCATTCCATTCATACAGGGAAGAAAACTGATGATGGAATGGTAAAGGGAAACAATTAAAATAGCTTATTGGCACTCAGAGCCATATGTTTAAAAATGCTCAAAAGAGACCCAAAATGATAAAAATTCAAATATATTACCATTAACTTCAGCATTTATCAAAATCCAGATACCGGTTTTGGCCATGGATATTGTTGCTTTCATTGCTGAAAATCTCACACATGTACAGGGCACAGGAAAGACAGGTAAACGTAAAAAGTTTCCTTTCAAAGAGCCAGCTATCTAGGCTAAACATTAAGTATTATATCAGAAGCATTAATATTTTTTATTTTACTAATATCCAGCCTCGTTGTTCTGCCAGCATTAAGAGACTGCAAACAATCTCTGAATAGTAAGCAATACTCAAATATTTACAAATTAAAAAATAAAAATATTTTTTTCTTCTAGCCCAGTTTTTGCCTGTTATTATAAACATCTAGTGCTCTGACCTCAGTAAACAATGAATCCAAGCGAATGTTTGGGAAGCATGACAGATTCGTGCTTTGCACAGAGGCAAAAAGGCTTAAATGGAGTACAGTGTGTATTTTACAGAAAACTATGTACTGCAAAAGACCAAAGCAATTACAATTTTTCCATCATGAACATGTGATAGAGGGCCGTATCTCAGCAAACTGCTGTTGTTATAGAAACTCTGCTGACATGTTGCTACTACGGTGAAAGTGGCATTATACTCACACTAACGTCCTTTTTATCAACCTCAGTTCAAAATTCAGAGCACTTTACAATCAGGGAGCTGCACGTCATTCACTGAAGCTGCAAGCAGTGTCAAATGCTGCTGTTGCATGGTAACTAACAGGTAAGTTGTGCAAGTTTGTTATATTTATGTACACAGAAAGCTAACGACAGAAGGCAAAGGGAACATTTGTCTGTAAAAAAAAAAAAATACAGGATTTTCCTCTTGCAGTGAAACCACTGCTGAACTGAAACATACAGTACCAGAATGAAAAATTGCACTTACTTTTTCCTGACCTTCAGTGTAAATGATTAAAAGTTATTGATATCGATACAGCTGCAGCAATTCATTAAAAATTAAATAGGAGTGAACAGTAAGTTAAAATTTAGCCCCAAAGTACTATAACCACAATATGAGAGAAACATTATTTAATATTTTGTCAGGAAATTTTAATCCCAGCATCAGAGTATCTAGTTCTCTCACTATCCGTACTACAATACTATGTAAACAACAGTGTTTTAAATAGAGGCTAGTTTGGGTGTCCAAAGGTTACCCTTTATCCAGAAGGTTGCTACTGCCCAGCAACCATTTAGATTTCTTGTGTTCCCCTTAAATACTGACAAACCGAGCAGTGAGCATAGACTCTGAACGGACTCAAAGATACAGTGCACGCTGGACTGAAATGAGCTGCTACAAATAATAATTTTTCTATTCTGTTCTCAAGAACCTAATCCAAGCACCGCTTTTGGTTTTACAACACAACTTTATGCTTCTTGAAAGCATGAATTATTTATGTGAAAGAAATTAACAGCAAAATTCCCACTAATTTCAATGGCATCCCATTTTTGTCTCAGGTTGGTCTTTTGTAAGCGTACTGGGGACTGGGTCTACAACCAACCATCCAATTTCTCAAATGCTTTCTGTTAAGGGAACTTCTACACAGAACATTAGGAGATTGACTTCACTTTCTTTTACCAGAAACGTCCTTCACCAGACCTTAACATTCAGTTCACATCACAGCTATGCAATTATTCTTTTCAGAAGCAGAGACGCAAAGAAGGCATTAACAGTCCTTCAAAATAGCACATTTATGCACTTTTCTCTTGTCATATTAAATATAATTACTTCTGATGCAATCAAACTCATATCCTTCAAATGGATAAATCCAGCACCAAATTTAGAACCTCAAGCTTCAAATATCAGGCTCTTAAAGCAAAGCTTTAAGCCTTTACTTTCAGTTCAGTGAGGTACAATGTAAGAATAGTGAGAACATTAAATTTTAAAAATGGTATCTTTTTATGAACTTTCTTTAAATTATTCTGTTAGTTACCATTTGCAAAGTGCTTTGAAGATCAAAGACGATATATGAACTACATCTTATAACTCAGTCACCAAGTGGATCAAGTAACTGACCAACATATATGCTCCTCAGAACTTACTGTTATTGGAAAAGAGATCACAGTATCTTATTTTTCATAACACCTGCCAGTCCTGAAGGGTCTAAAGGACTTACAGTATGCACATATTCCTCACACAGATATGGACATACAAGCTTTTAGGCTGGCACAATAGCTAATTTTTAAAATGTGGGAGTATACAGTAATAGCAAATATTCATACATGCAGGTCTAGTTATAGAATGGGATCTTGTTTAAATACAGGTATAACTTCAATTATGCAATAACGAACTGCAACCAACCCTATGCAGAGTACAAAAACTGTGTTAACAGCTATAAAACATGCCTATAGAATAAACCTTTATTAGCAACTCCTCTGCCCCTTATACATTAAAAATAATACAGCACATTCTCTATAGAATTTAAGAACATTATCTACAATTATTAAGATAGTCTACAGAAGGATACCATACAACACCAAACATGATTTTAGTATTCCCTGTTGTACACTTTTCAAGAATCTATCATTTGAACTCAGTATAAAAGTAGTGGGGCCATTTTGTAAGGATGGGTATATACAATCAATAATCATAAATAAGGAAGATTTATGCATGTAAGTAAGCATTCATGTTTATATAATCACAGGATAATTTAGGTTGGAGGACTCTGTAGGTCACCTAGTCTAACTTCCTGCTCAAAGCAGGGTCAACGTCAGAGTTGCATCAGTTTGCTCAGGGCTTTCACCAGTTGAGGTTTTCATCTCCCCAAGGAAGGAGATTCCACAACCTCTCTGCAAAACGACCACCCTAATTTTAATTTTTTTTTCCCTTAGATCTAATAAGCATTTCCCTTGCTAGAGCCTGTGTCTATTGCCTCTTCTGCTTTCACTGTGCATCTCCATAAAGAGTTTGGCTCTATCTTCTCTATAGTCACTCATTAGGAAACATGTTTTCTGAAGAGTAATAAACTCACTATATCATCCCTGAACACATGGCCCCCTGTTTTTGTACAGAACATATCCAAGCCAATCATTATTTACACATCACTCAAAGAAGTACCACCAGAGTAAACATATTTGCTAAAATGAAGTATAACTCAAGACTAGTAAAATCATCTGTATCTTTGGCAAGGAACATTCAGAGCAACAGCTGCCAACGTTGGGACATAAAGAGATCTAGGGAGCACATTTCAACTTCGAGGTTTTGCTTTGTAAACTGAATTTTAAAAAGTACAATTGTTTTAGCGCTGGAGAGTAATATTATTCTATCTCATTTGAAAAGAATATTTCTCTGTAAAAGAGCATTATGTTGAGAAAAAAACCCCTGAAGTTTGTATCTAAATCGAAGCTCTGGAACTTGTGGTTTACTCTGTTTCAGGTAAATCTTAAATAACAGAAATGGCTTATGCTACTTTATCTTGAAGTAGCATGTCTAAAGACAATTTTGGATGCTTGACTCTTGATAAAGAAAGTATTTAACACTATTTGGTTCAGCTATTAGCAAAAAAACCCACTGCCAACAGATGATAGACAGATGTTTCCTTGCCAAGTCACAAAGTTTCGACATTTCTTTACATTCAGAAGCAACAGTTGTTCTTCCATTAGGACTAAATAATAAACAACTAATAAAGGCAATGTAGAGTTCCAAACTTATCAATACTATTTGCTTCACTATCATTATTGAATCAAGTCAGTCAGTTGTGGGTTTTTTCAGTGTTTCTGAAATCATAGATAAAATATAGACAGTTTCTGCAATTCTAGAAGTTCATACAAGGATTCTCATGTCCCAGTATTATTATGCACTATTAAGTGCTAGGATTTATTTCTGCTGGCAGCAGCATGAGACCAGTCACCTGCCCATTGCTCACTCCCCATAGGCATGCTACACTTTCCAAATGTGCCATTACAACTGCCTCTACAGCCCTAGAAGGAACTGCATGAGGAACTGATCTGTGCTAAAAATAATGCTGGGGTGGGCAGTGGGAGAAGTAGCTTGATTAAGCAGGCACATCTATAAAAAGGACAACCATGAAATTATGGCGTAGCTATCTCAGGCAACTGGCAAGTTTTTAGAGGATAATCCTGTACACAGTGGATCTCATCCTCTACTCACTAAACTGCACTTACTACTGAAAATTCACTCCAAAATTCAACTCAAGACAACTTGCATTTCCCCAAAAGTTTCTCCAAAAACTTCCAAAAGCTTGTCTTCCTTCTTCACAAAATTTTTGTTTTGATTACCAAGTTAAAAAAACAAAACAAAACAAACACACCCATTACAATTTCACAGTCCAAAAAGTAGTAAATTCTTTGGTGTAATAAAAGCAAAAGCAGATAAAACAGCTATTAATTAATAGGAAACAAAATGTAGTGTTCCATCTGCACATCTGATTTCAAAAGGAAATAGAAATTTGTCCATCCATTAATTCAAATGTCTTTGTACTTAAGTGAAAGTATTTTATCTAAAAGGAAGAATTCAAGGCACCTCACTGGCGCACATATTCTCTCTGAAAGTTGTCTTCAGGTACACTAACATCATTGTATAGCTTTTATGTTCAAAGGACCCTTCTAAAAGGTACTTGTCTGAATGCAAAAGGAGCCTGAAAATCAGAATGCATGCAAACACACAGAAATCCAATTGGGAAAAATCTGCTGACATTCAGAATCAAGTGTCTGGATGTATACACCAAAACAGATAGGAATGTTCTGATCATAACCATTAAGCACTGGATCCTGCACTTTAGTATTCACGCATCCAGAATGAAGCACTGGAATTACTATTTATATCACATTTTTGTTTATTAAATTCTCATTTCATGCTTAAATTATGTCCCAAGTACATAAGTATATTATTTAAGTACTATTACCATTCTACAAGATTCTAAGAAATCAATACAAATCTATTGCTATAAAGACTGTGGAGCTAAGCACTCCTCCCAAACACTCCTCCTCGGAAAACTCCAACCCACGGATGTTAGCACACACGCAAACAAAAAGAACCCAAACAAACAAACAAAAGAAGCAGCACGGACTGCAAAACTAGACTTGTCTTTAAAATGAAGAGTTGCCATAAAATAGTGAAAACAAAGACAGGACTTACTAAAAACTTCCAGTGATGATGCTCTTGACTTAAGGTGGTGACATGAGACTTGGGAACCGGGGTCTCTTCTAAAAACTGGGTCTGATCAAATATTTTCTGTGATGTTGCAGGCTGCAGACATGATGGATCATTTCCAAACTGTGTAGAATAAAACATAACAAGGCAAGTGACCAGTTTGTTAAAACTGCATTTGTACTACCTGACTAGCACTTGTTCCTACAACACAGCACATTTCATTAACGTGTCCCCAAAAGCTGCTTGAAAGGGATGGTTAAATATACATTACATACAATAGAAGCCAATCTAAACTAATAAATTCAGCCTTGCTGAATAAACATTTGGTCAGGGCAGGCCACAAGACTGAAGTCCAACATAAACCTCTAAAATAAGACTTAAATAGTGTGGTCATTGGTCCCTTGCAGGAAATCTCAGAGGGTAAACAAAAAAAATCAGTTTCAATATTTTCTCTATAAAATCAGGGACACAGAACTAAGCAGAAAAATTCTGACTAATATTTATCATTAGAGTCTGCGAACGTGTCAGAATATCTCTTTCTATTAACAACACAGTTGCAGCAAAGCTTACACAAAGCACCACTAGAAATCCTGGGGTTTGCCAGCTCACCCGCACAACTCACAATGCTCCCTAGCTTAAGAGGGATCATTAGGTCTAATATTTCAAAATTTTTTGGATGAAGTCAGTGACTTCAACATTCTCAAATTCCTCTTTAAAGAAGGTTTGGTAACAACCATCTCAAGTACGCTATGTTTTCATGTAGATATAATTTGAAATGTACATGTGCACATGCACATGATACGCACCTTAAAAGATTATGAATTTGGGATAGTTCAAAACTACTTAATCCTTTGTTTAGGATTTTCTGTTCTGGCCAACAATCAAACATCATTTGCAAAATGACTCAACAGAGACCATAAATTATTGAGATGGGTGCAACCCAATGGCACTGAAACCAATGGAAAAACTCCCACTGATCTTTGGTAAAGACCCTAGATTTATAACCCAAGAAAATATCCAATACAGCAGTTCTCTCCTCAGGCAAAATTAGCTTCCTTTCCTTACACCATAAGTCAATCAATTTTAATACCACTTACAGCAAGAAATAATCATACGCATTTCAAGCTGCTTCCTCCGGGAACATGAAAAAGAGTGAAAAAGTTTTTTAAAAATAGAAAAGGATTTAAAAAATAATGTAACATAGCATCAGCATTGTGAGAGTTTTAAATGAATCAAAGTTTGAGATAAAGTCTAGCATGAAATGCAATTAACTTGTCCCTCCTATTCCCAGAAGCAGCTTAGCAAATCACCTAGATGATTACATGTAAGATACCTATGTGACTGTCCACTTCATTGACAGTAATGAATAAGTGGCTGTTTCCACTACGTAACAATCAGATTTAGGTCTGTCAAAAAAACCTACAATTTTTAAGACTTAATTTACAAGGCTATAAATCAAGTGATAGAATGAGTTGACTGGAAGGACAACATGCAAACATGTGCAAGAAAGAAACTTCTACTGACAGGATAAATTCTCTCTAAAACTCCAATTCAAAACCTCCAAAAGATGCACAACATCAAGCATCTGAGCAGTGCACAGGACCAGTAGATTTATATGCTTATTCACAATCCATCCCTTGAATTAAAACATGTACAGCACATTACTTGTAACATACATACATACATCAGAGAGGTTGAGTATTCAATAGTATTAGATGCATTGATTAAAAGAACAGAAAAAAATACAAGCATAAAGATAACTCTTTTTTTCATAATTTCCTCACTTTTAAGACTAAATACAAAAGATAAAGTCTACTGAGATACTCATTTGCTCATCTGCGCTTTTGTATTGAATCTTGTCACTAAGCCAGGACTCTAATCTGTTCAGTGAGTACCTGATTTTTGAATGAGATTTCTAGGCAGGACTATAGCACAAAAAACTACAATAAATAAATAGATTTGTATAGTTACACATACATGCATATTTAACCCATACGTATTTAATAATACAGAGTATTCTGTTTATGATTATTCATTTCCTCATATAAACATTAGTCTCAACAGAAAACTTTCTAACTTCCTCCAAAGGGAGTCATGTATTTAAATCATGTGTTTCATGAAGATCAATTTCTCTAATGGATTAGATTATTTTCTGCCCACAAATGAAAAGATTTACCAACCTGAGGTCCTCAGCACCCTTGTTGACCTTTCCATAACTATCTTTTTAATAAATTTTAACATGGCACATCTGATAGGAAGTAATTTAATTTTCCTCTAGTATTTTTCTAGTTGGAGGACTCCATAAGCTGAAACTGGTGTCAGACTGTATTGGGTTTGCGTGGCCAGGTTTTGGTAGCAGGGCGGCTACAGGGGTGGCTGCTGTGAGGAGCTGCCAGAAGCTTCCT
>NW_009603007.1:76894-77143 GCF_000690535.1 Cariama cristata | reverse complement strand
CGGTGCAGCCAACCCCGGTGGGCTCGATGTGGCCCCCGCCGCTGGCCAAGGCCCAGCCCATCAGTGATCGTGGTAGTGCCTCTGGGAGGACAGAGTTAAGAAGGGGGAAAAAAACTGCGCAACAACAATTACAGCCAGAGAGAGGAGTGAGAATATGAGAGAGAAACAACTCTGCATACTCCCAGGTCAGTGAAGAAGAAGGAGGAGGTGCTGTAGGCCCGGAGCAGAGATTCCCCGCCAGTACGCCGT
>NW_009603007.1:36675-76773 GCF_000690535.1 Cariama cristata | reverse complement strand
CGTGGGAAGCCTATGCTGGTGCAGGCTCCTGGCAGGCCCTGTGGCCCTGTGAAGAAAGGAGCCCAGGCTGGAGCAGGTTTGCTGCCCAGGCTTGTGACCCCGCGGGGGACCCAGGCTGGAGCCATCTGTGCTTGAAGGGCTGCACCCCTGGGAAGGGACCCACGCTGGAGTCGTGTGTGAAGAACTGCATCCCGTGGGAAGGACCCAAGTTGGAGAAGTCCGTGGAGGACTGTCTGCCGCGGGAGGGACCCCAGGCTGGAACAGAGGCAGAGGGTGAGGAGTCCTCCCCCTGAGAAGGAAGGAGCAGTAGAGACAATGAGTGATGAACTGACCCCAACCCATGTTCCCCATCCCCCTGCACTGCTGCGTGGGGAGGAGGTGGAGAATTTGGGAGTGAAGTTGAGCCCAGGAAGAAGGGAGGGGTGGGAGGAAGGTGTTTTAAGATTTAGTTTTTATTTTCTCATTACCCTAACTCTATTTCATTGGTAATAAATTAAATTAATTTTCTGTTTTGCCCATGGTGGTAATTGCTGAGTGATCTCCCTGTCCTTATCTTGACCCAGGAGCTTTTCATTGTATTTTCTCTCCCCTGTCCAGCTGAGGAGAGAAGTGATAGAGTGGTTTGGTGGGTGTCCGGCATCCAGCCAGGGTCAACCAACCGTACAGACATACTCCTGCAGAAAACAGAGAGTGTTTTGCAGTTACTTTCTGTAAGAACTTTTGCTGTGTCCTCACTTTTGCACAAAGTCATCACAACTGTGAACCACATGCTCTATCTTCACATCCCTCTTTTTGCAATATTCAGGTCAAAATAACTGTGTGTAAGGACGTTAAAGCTCTTGAAAGAACAGTTTTAGAAATAAATGGTGTTGCAGCCACAGCTGTGAAGCAGTAAAGCACCTTTCCAAATTATTTGGTTTGGGTTGCATTCCAAAAACTAGAAAAAAATATGAGTAGAAAGATTTGCTGATTAAGCTAAGTAAATTAAATTCAGGTGAGCCCCCATCTTTGCAGATATCACTTCATTTCAGCTACACTGTGAGAGGGTAGGAAAGAATTTCAGAAACACTCAAACGCAGCCCACGCAGCACTATACTGTGCAGTCAGCTGGGGAAACATGGCAATAGCTTCCTTCCACCCAGTAAACAGGACTTAGATCTTGTCCTGTCTACATCCTGTTAAAAATTATCAAGGTATCAGTTCCCACCTCTGTTCAACCAACAGTTCCACCTCTCATCCCTCAATAGCTGCATTTTCACTTAAGCATCTCTGTGCTTCTTCCTTACGCCCAAGAAAAGCTTCCCTACAAGCACTTGTCAAAGGTATCCAACTGTTCTTAAAATTCTCAGTTGCTTCAGTAGCTATGAAAACTAAGTAATACTCAGCCAGGTGACACACCAAGGTTACTCTCATCCCCAGCAGTGTTGTCCCATGACTTCCTCCCACTCCCTTTTTCTGTTTTACTAATCTTAAATCACCTGCTAAACTGTGTACTTGTCAGAGAAATTACTCTTGTTACATGTATGTAGCACAACACTCTCTGGGGTCTGAATTTGTGCTAAAAACCATAACGTAGCAACAGAGAGGAGCTGACATTTATTGGCCTCAGTAGATGATAAGCATGAATAAGTTCTTCCAAAGATTTTAAGACTCATATTTTTCACTAAAATGGAATTCTAAAAATAACTTTGGACAGTGCCCCTCCACAAACAAAATGGCAAGGCATATGAATTGCATCCCGTATACACAAGCTAAATATCAGAGGTTATTGTTTAACAGATTGTTCAGAGTTAATGATAGATCCTTCCACTCACACCCCCACATTTCCATCTATTTTTAAATGTCTTTACTTACATAATGTTTGATGTCTTCATCGGCACCAATCTAATTCTGATAGCAACATCAAGGCTGTACTTGTAAGACATGCAAAATCACACTGAAAAGCATGCATCCTTACATTTCTGCTAGGCTTGGGCCTGGAAGCATAAGATCTTTTATTTATTCATGAATTTCCTGAGAAGAACTAGTGGTTGCTTTGTGTCAGCTGAATAGGATCGTAATTCAATCTTCACTGGAACCTCTTTATCTGACTGACTCATTAAGGTGCACGCTGACTGCTAAAGAACTCTGTTTCATAATAACAAAGCTTTTTGCTAGGGGAAGATATGTTTTGAGAAGTCACTTTATGCAGTATGAGTTTATCAAAGTTCATTTTTGAGAGACAGCATTATTTCTTAAAAACAAACAAATTAAGTGAATCACATTCACATCTGTAATAGTAACATTTTGCTGCAAGGATTGTGTCAAGAGGCAGCAGGATGTTTTATGGGCACAGGCCTTGAAAACGCAAGCTCACAGCTGCAGGAACACTGGAACAGAATAGTTTCTAAAGTGCTCAAGGCTTGGTATTCAAGCACAGGATCTGCAATCAGCTTTTCAAACAGAGCTGTTACCATTGCTCTGAAATTCTAGTCTTTCCAAAGGGCTATTTGAGTATAAACAACAAGGAGTCAACTGGAGTTTCACAAGTCTACAGCTCTAGTACCTACAGTATTACAGTAAATGCTGGTAAGAAAGGACTTCTTGCAGCCATATGCTTATGATAATACTCATTACAGAGTTTTCACTCCGGAAAGTTTCAGATAACAGAAACAGAAAGAATAGTTGACCCTTTAGAAACAGATCTTTTCCAGAGATCCCTGCTCCAGCATACACATGAGAGTCAGTTCAAGAACTGAAAGAGTTATTCTAAGAAAATCACCCATGAGGCAGAGCACATGAGGTCAAGCGACAGACTAATTACTGCTGGCTACTGCTTAACAGCTCTCTTTGGAGCCAAAAGAGCACAGTAATGGTTTACAAAGGAAGCAGAATGCAGAGGAGTTATGCTCATAATGGCAAATAAGTCTGGTTTTACATTCCTTTTCACATCACCTTCATTATAAATAAGGAACAAATATAAAAAAAAAGATGCTGAGTTGGGGTGTATGCATTCCCTCAGGGTTTTTTGAACCCTGGAGAATGGCTGCTTTTAAGTTTCATCCTCCGATGGGGGGCTTTGATATTTTAGTATCTTCATTCCAATTTAAAACCAAGACATCTCTGTCAGAGGAAGGAGGAGAAAAGCCATTCTAGCTCTTTCTCTGTCCCACCACTCTGAAGCCCTGCACTTTATAACGTGATCCTTGACTGGATATGCAGTTATCTGGTTTACTGTTCTGTTTGCACTTGACAGCAGTTTGAAACAGGAATTACTTCACAAATAATGATTCCAGTTTCCCCCTAGGCCCATGGGAGGTATCAATTTTTGACAACAGGCATCACTTTAATTCACAAGTGTGCTAGGCATGGTCTTGCACACTATATTACAGCTACAACACCAGGAAACTCCCACTAAATGAACAGTGAACTTCTGAAGACCATTGGAATGGACAATGTGAAAACAGATGGTTATAAAAGATGAGTGAGGAGATGAAAATACTTTTACTGTACTTAAATAAATCTAAATAGACCGTGTCCTTGTGTTCAGCTGACTGGACACAGACACCTTACTTACAAACATTTTCTTAGGGATTTTGCCTTCCAATATTTCCTGTCCTTTATTACAATCATTTTTAAAAAATCTTTCCTGGTGTTGCTTTTATAGCTGATCTTTCTGCAAGTATTCCAGCAATCTTAACTAATTTAATCTTTTTCTTCACTCCATCCCTATGCAAAACCTTTTGCTTATACTTATTCAGGATATAATCTAAAAGGGATTAAATACATATGGTTCATTATTGGCTATTAACTGAAAGTAGACATTGTCATAAGCAACAGTTCTGAAGCCATAATACTTTAGGGTGACTGACCTCCAGAAAGGAGTAAGAGGCAAAAGCAATGTGTGAGTCCCAAAAACCGCACTGGGATAGCTTAAACTTTAACATTACTTAGTTATTATGCTATTTTGTAATACAGTGATACAAAGTATCGATACATAAAGGTGCAGCATAATGAGACGTTTGATCATGGTCCATTGCAGATCTAAGTCTTTTTCAGTTTACATACTTCTTTTCAACCTGAAATCAGCAAGATGCCAATGTTAGCCAAAGATAGAGGTCAAAATCTGAATACTGACATTCTAAGGAGCATCTGCAGTTACATGTTCATTAAAGTTTCCTTAAAACTGTAAGTCACACTGGAGTCTAAAACAGTATTTCATGCAGATTACAGCATCCAATGTATTTTATGACAGCTAAACTTTTTCTGATTGGTGAAGTATAAATATGTTACCAACTTTGAAGATAAAACAATATAGCTACAAAACCAAATTACATTAATATTCCTTACATGACAGGGTTGTGAAACAGTGTTTTGGAAATTAATTTGAAAGATGCTGTCATCGTGTTATATATTTTACAATCTATAACTACACATTAAAAATTTCAGCAATCACCTTTGATTGTATATTGCAAATGAGAAATGCATTGTGATTGAAGAATCAGTAGCCAGGTTACATGAAAGACAGTAACGTTCAACACAGGAGGCAAAATGTCAACAATAATTATCAGTCTGTTGAAGCAGTTCTTTAATGTTTGTAATGTAAGATACTTCAATAAATCCTTCACAAAACACATTTCAATCTTTCCTCTTAAATTGAAAGGATTACCCTGACCTGCCTCTGCTTTTAATACACACCCTTTTTCCTCTACCTCTATCGGAGAAATCTTCAGTATTAGTGAAATAATCAGTGGCATTACAACGTATAATAATTCTGCGGCTCTACACTCTGTCTGGGTGCATGCATGCACATGGAGAAAGATATATTTAATACACATGCTAGGCAAGACAGTATAGTTTATTTACTGTCTATAACTAATTTATTATGATTTATTACTGTCCTATTAAGTCTAAGTAGGTAACAATAAGGCAAACTCTGTAGTAGCAGCACTGTGGAGATGCCTCCTAATTTTTTAAATTAAAAATACCACAGAGAACAAACTCATTATCTGTATTGTGGTAATGCAATAGAATGTTGTAGAGTGTTAGTCAAGGGACGTGGCACACTGTACTGCCCAGAGCACAGAAAAATATTGCATGTCTCAACAAGCTTACAATCTCTATTTGTCCATATTAGTTCACGTATGGCATTTTTTTAAAAAAAAAAAGGAAAAACCATGAAATCATACATCTGTCTGCATATTTTCACCAACAAGAAAAACTGAAGCCATTGTGACATTGAATAGCACATTATGTGCAAAAACTAATGTTATCTTTATGACTCTAAAAAACCCAAATGATGGGGTACTGCATCTTACCTAAAAGACAGCATCATCACTACTTCCAGAACACCCTCACAGTTCCTCCTAGATCTATAACAAAGAACTGATCCAAAAATCAAACCCCAAGGAAACATCAAAAAAAACCCCACACCAACAAAAAACCAAAACAAAACCAAAACACTTTTTTTGTACAACTACCTGCAGCTTCCAGGGATAGCTCCTTAGCTTCCCACCATGTCACAGGCCCATGCCTGACCTTGTGTGGTTTATAACATCCAATAGGGTCACAGTGCAGTGACTTGGCTGCAGGCAATCACCTTTGCAAATGATACACATAAAGACACACTTTACTCTTTATACAGCCTTGCCAGCAGAATAACCACTTCATGTGCTTTGCAATCATACTTCATGTTTTACTTTTTCATTGAAAAAAATAAATGTTTATTATCACCAAATCTTATCTAAATCAGTTGATCTACACAGCCACTGACACAGGAATATGGCTGAGGTTAACTGTAAATTGTATATACAAGAACAGGGGAGAGATTCGAGAAGAGGTAACAAGCTTTCTACAACACCAAAAAGCTTTTAAAATAGTAGTACCTCCTAAGCAGCAAGCCTTGAGGAATTATGAAAATTGCTGTTTGAGGAAGAAAAAAACCTTTTCATCACTTGCAAAAGTATTACTGCCCTGCAAGATGACACTTGTTGTTAATCGAAGGATTCAACAAGTAAAACAACATGGCATTTCATGATTCCTAAACTACCATTTTTGAACTTGTTAACCACAACATTCCAGACCTCATTCCTCTACTCTGAACATGTTTTGCTCTTCTGTTGCACTACACCCTGGATCTTGCACGCTAAGACCAGGACTTGACTGCAAGACAGGAGGGGATATTTTCTGCCATATTAGAATACAGTGGGGAAAGTTGACATAGGTGCTCCAATAGTTGTTACATAGATGAGAAGTGTCAGTATAAAGTTCACTGAAAACAGGGAGCTGTCAGGGAGAAATCGAAGAGGGGGGAAATAAATATGAAGTGTCTTATCTGAGAAAGCAATGACTTAAAATAAGAGAACCTCTGCATCACTGTGATAGTAACAACTTGTGTTTCTTTAAGAAGGAATGAAAATAATTTCATTTCCTCACTCTTGCATTTCTTTATTTTTTTGGCTCAAAGGTGATACTCAACTAATGGGCAGGTGCTCAATTTAATATGAAAATAAATTTTTGAAAGATGCTACACTAATGTTCTTAGAAATGGTCCACACACCAAGTTCGGTGCCAGTAATGGTTAGTATAAAGTCCACACAGAACATCTCAAAGATCATCTGGAGAATCCATCTCCTGATATCTCTCCATCAGTAAGGCTAAATCATGCAAAATATGTTCATTTTAATTTTCTAGTATTAAGTCAAATACTAGCCTCCATCCTTATTACAACTGAGAATATGGAAATACTTTGATGATATTTGTGCTATGATTTGAGAGCTTTCTGGTGTATTAAACAATACCCAGTTTGGTACTATTACTTCATATTTCAAAGTCACAAAACAAATGAATTAGCAAGATCGTGCCACCTCGTCCTTAATCTCATTAGAAAAGACTAATGGCTACAGAATCAATTATTTCAGAGAGATTACTGCCTTAACACCATTAGCCTTTACATCACACAGGCTCATTTTGCATTTTCAATTCCAGTGTAATTTCCTCCACTACTTTAATTACAACCTTTAATTAAGTCCCTTCTTTAATCAACTTTATAGCTATGTCCATTCATTTATGGCTGCATAAAAAAATAAGAAACAAAGAGCAACTTGCAAAACTATAAGGCCAGCACAAGAGCTTTCATAGTATTTGGCTGGCCTCAACCTCTGCTCCAAGAATTGCAAGCATTCCTTCCTTTTAAATGTCCATAATAAAATCATAACAAATAAATGAAAACCAAAATTTTAGCTAGGTTTTACAAAAGCATGACTGATAAATTTTCGATTTTGCAGTTCCTGAAAATCCAGTGAATTAGAGATCATATTTACCTACTTCATTGTTTAGTTTTCTGTCAATTTTAAGAATCCATAGCTTGGTCACAGTTTTCTAGTTACTCCAAAAGCTAAGTTTAGATGGCAAGGTCTTTTATCTATATTATTGCGAGGATACACTGGACTTTTTACATCACACATATCCTACACTTAGACATCCTGACATGGAAAACACGAATCAATATTGAGACAAGGAGTGTCAGTTGCAGAACAGGTAATGTATTATAGGAAGCTTAGCTGATTAAGGTAAACTGATCAGAGAGGTGCAGCTAGGTTGGCAAAACTATTTTCAGGATGTCTCCAAGTTCAAATTCACTTGTACAAACCTACTACATCTGAATCTGAAACAATCAGTAGGGGCTGTTTGGCAAAGAAAACAGTTGTAAACTGTTCAGATATATTAAGTCTCCCTTTACTTCTATATAAAAAAGATTTACATAAGCCTCTCTGTTTCTCACTAAAAGAGCTATATCTTTATACACAAATACTTGAATGAATTTTCATCAATTTGTTTCAATGGGTGCAGAAAGTCCATCCTGTATTTCTGAAAAAAATTTCTATTTTATAATTGAAACATTAACTTTTCAAGGTACGCAGGTGCTATATTTTTCAGAATAGATAATTTAATTTCCAAAGCAATAATTGAGATTTTTCCAACTTCGTGCTTTACTATTATCATAAATAGTTTGTGATTCTTCCCAGAGCAAAGTGCCTTGCAATTTATGACATATTAGCTATGAAATTAATATGCTGCTTTCTTTGAAAGTTGCATATTTTTAACCATTCTGTATCGGGAAGATGTAGAAGTCATTCAGATTCATTCACCCCACTTATTAACATATTCTGTACAGACACATGTACGTATTTGTATTGGCAATTTTTTTTTCCTGTTAATATTATTAAATCATTAAAGTGCTGAGATAGGGGTGTGTATATATATATATAAGTGCTTTTCATTAATGAATGAAAATATGTACTTGCCCTCTACACAGTTTGCAGTAAAATACAATTCCAATTTTTAGAAGGAATTAATGTTTGGGCCACTGACTGATCCCATCAGGTTGAAAAGATCCCAGAGTATATCTTACATGAATTTCTGTTCAATAGGATTCTAAACATTCCTTGAATTTCAGTTTGATTTGGCATTCTACATGCCTTTGCATCAGGTGTGAAGTCTTAAAGACTTAAAGTTTCCAAAACATATTGGCTTAAAGAGTATTTGCCATTCCTAATGTTTTTGGCATTTAAAACCTATTACAGACACACTCTGAAAATCATGCTGCTCTATATAAATCCTGACCTCAATCCTTTGACCAAGAAAACCCAAATTTAATCTCATTTTTAGCCAACCCTCATATCTCTACAACATCTACACAAGGAGATATATTCTTTTTTTAACAAATTACTGTTTCAAATAAAAAGGGCAGCATTCTGATCTAAACAAAACCACTGCTCATACTTCTCAAATCAGATATAATTTTTTAAAAACAGTTTTCTGCTAATACTTGTAAACTCACTTCCCTTGAAGTGAGATATGGAGCAAATATCAGCCTTATTTTCAACAAATAGCATTATCTCTGAATGAGTACCAGTGGAATTGCTAGCTAAATGTTTACTCCATAAATACACTAACAAATACACATTCTCATGTTGAGAAATCCTTATTGGATTTAAAGAGAAGCGTGTCAATACAGAATTGTTCAATATCAACATCTAATACCATAATTAATAATCACAGAATATAATTTTTTAATGGTTGGTATTTTTATAGAAAATATTAATAATCCTTTTGCAACAATAGTACCATTTCAAGAAAAAAAATAAAATATTCTCCATTAACCTGCAGAATCTTTCCTATTTGGTGGGCATGTGATCAGAGAAATGAGAGGCTCTGTCTCCTAAAATGAACTTTTAAGTATTTGACACTTTTTAACTAGGCATAAGGGAAAGATGCTGGTCTTCAGTGACCTTCAGTGAAGGAGGAGATTCGAATGGCTAGGAATAGCCTCCATCCTTCCATTATCTTTAACTAGCTCTAACCAAATCGTTTTTTTCCCTGCTCTCTCAATGAAGAGAGCTAAAAGGCAATTTATGTTCCTTCCTTATTGCAATGTTGCAGACAGCACAGCCATATCCTCCCGATCATTAGATCCTACAGCTTGGGAGCTATTTTTGCCATTTCTTTCTACTTTACATCACACACACTGAGTCATTTTTTTAACCTGCCTCCTGTCCCTCTAAATCTTTGTGATAACCAAAACTTGTTGTCAGGATCTCATCAACTGTTTCTTGATTAAGGCAAAATCCTTGCCATCCCGAACACACAATTTGCCCTTTTCCATCTGTGAAGTAAGCAGCTATTGTCACTGTACTCTTTGCTTGTAAATTACGTTTGAGTTTTCTGATGTGCTAAGCAGGAATTGATCTCTCCAGAAGGGCTATGAAATACCAAACAGCAGTATGCCAAGGGCTATGAAACACTAAATAAATTTGGAATAGCAAATTTTCCTATTGGTCTAGACACATTTCCACTTTTGTTTCATTTGCTGAAATTTTTTTTCCATTACAGTAACAGAAATTTCTTGTCATTTCTTGATAGAACCTAAATTTTTTTTTTTTACTTAAATTCTCTTTCATTCTCACGCATAACTGATAAAACTTTCTAGTGACTTTTTTCTTTAAGATTTATTAGAATAAATGTGCCAAAAGTAAACTAGCAACAAAAATTAGGAATACCAACATCTGCATGCAAATTTCTTCTCTTAAATAAAAAAAAAAAAAGAGACCAAGGGAATCCTATTTCACTGAGCAAATTAACAAAAGGTCAGAAAGCTTGATCTTTGTCACTGGTGTACTCTGTCTGAAAGCTGAACTGTCATTTAAATATTTATAAGGGAGAACTGTAATTGCAGGTTGAGAGCTGTGAGAGACCGCTGCATGTACAATACAGGAAACTGAAAATATTCATTACATGGGAGATATTCCACCAAAGGAAAATTTGGCTGAAGGAAAGGAGTACTAATGTGGCATTTTAATCATTTCTGTATCAGGATACATAAGAAGGTGACCTGAATCCTGCTACTTTTGGGGTCTGTCATGGGATACAGACACAGAAGAGAAGAGAAATTCACTCTTACTAGTCACTGAAAACTGGTGAAAAAAATAGTTTCAAATGACGATAGCACAACCAGCAGTAGATGGAACCATGTTTCATTTCTGTGAATATTTTTTAATGAAATAAAGAAAATTTTTTTAAAAAATGGGAGGAGAAACAGCTGCATACATTACAAAGTTGAGAAAGCAAACAGAAACGTTCCAGACCCTGCTGCTGGGCTTGCTACTAGCAACAGAGCTATCTCCCAGCAGATTAAGGGTTCTTGCTAGATAATCTCCCTTCCTGCCTGATTTTAGTGCCTTTAATTAAACTAAATTTATACTTGTTCCTCTAGTTTGAAATGCAGCTTATTGAAGATTCTTTTCAAGCAATTTATTCTATTTGGCACTGTAAGAAAAACAAGAAAGCTCAGAGGATTCAGAGTCAATTCTTCCTACACAAAACCCCGGATAGTAATAATCCAGGTGACCAGTCTACAACATACCAGCAAGATGCACTGTGCCTACAGTCCACTCTGCTATCCTTCATCTGTGCTCCTTTCCTTTTCACAAACCCAAATATGCTCCAAACACACAATGGAGAATATTTCCGTTTTGGTCATTTACTAAATTCCAGTCACATGGAGGACCAGCCCCACCATTACTCCAAAAAGAGGCTCTGCAGACCACAGCAACCAAAAGATGGCATATCAAATGTTTATACAGGTGAGGTAATATTTTGAAATAAAGATGCTTAAAGAACTATCTTGCAATAAACTGGATGTTTGAAATGGATGTAACTGCAAGATAAATTATATATAAACTGTTTCTATCAAAAATACATACAGTAAACATCTGAAGAGAATGAGTATTTAGCTTAGACTTAAGAAACAAGTAGTCTCATGAAGGACCAGGCTGAGGTCAAATGTATTCTGCTGTTGGTTCTGCTCATTACACCACTTTTTAGAAAGGATGACTACATGCGTAGTCTCTACCTAATTATCTCCATGATATAGGAAATTTTGGAACCAAACCATCTCTGAAAATCACATAATGGATTTCAAAAGAAAGAATCACAACTTCTTCTTAAATAACATTTTTAGAGCATATAATAAAATATGGTCATTGGTTAAACAAGTCAACATCCCAAAATATTCCACTGATGACACCTGGTGGATTTGCATACCAGCTTTCTGAATTAATTTCAGACTACAGGCAACTAGGGTATCAATCTTTAAGACAACAGGCCATGTGAGGATCCACATTACACACTGAATTCAGTATGAAACCTTTAATTCCATTTTGCACTTGTGGCCTTTCAAAGAATATGTTTGTGTGCCATAGGCTTCAGACACACAAATGTCACTTCTTGGTATAGTGGTAAAAAAGAATAAACTAAATTATAGAACATGGTTAGGAAGATGCAGGGCATCATTACGGAGCAAACTCCTTGATCCTGAGTAAATAATCTGAAACACATGATCCATGAGCAAGCGCATCAAAAAGTGTTAAGATTTTGCATTTCACTAATATTTGCAGTGTCAGCCAGGACAAAAATTGAAGTAAATATTTATAGTAGCCCAATTAATGAGTTCACATCTGTTTATATAAGCTTTTTTTTTTTTTTTTTTTTGTGAAGACACTGCTTAAGAAAAAGATTGCAGTGCAAAGTTACTTCGCAAGTGTTATGTGAAATATCCACTAAGAGCTATTATAGACACCACCTCTTGTTCAGAAAGTCTCCTCAGCAGCAAATTGTTGGAGACTGGAAGAATATGCACATAAAATAAAACTGTGCATTTGCCTTGCTCTTACTTTTGTCCAAGCAGACTGTTGATCACAGCTAAAGAAATTATACTGGACTAAGCAGACCTTTGCTCTGAAGTAATTGTATGTTAGAACTATGTTATACCATGTTCCTTATATTCCTACATCCATCGTTACCACTCATACCATTTGTTAGCTTTAAAACCCATGATTACTTGAACATTCATTATTCTATTCAGCATTTCTGTTTCCAGTTTGGGGTTTGTGAAGCATGTGAATATTTCAAGATTGCCATTCAGCCTTCCTAGCTGGAACATCCATTCAAACCATATTCATATAAAGACATAAAACCTTCCTTTTATGCCAGCATTTCTTGCAATAAAACATGACCTATGTCATTAGTCATTCAAAACAAACAAAAAGGAGTTTGGAATGTTACTAAAGTAAAGTAACTGATTATCTAAATTAATTTTTGTGAACAATATTTTTGCAGTGAAAAGGGGGTAATAATGAGATTGAAGGAAAAAGGTAATATTTTACCTAGCTCTAATTAGATGGTATCAAAAGTGAACTCTTTTTCTACTTGAGCAGACGCTAGTGCCAGAGAATTTTTAACGTTAGGTTCCATGGATTTCCCATGAATTACTGGGCTCCTGACTAGCTCAGATTTTGGTGACAATACACCTACGCCACCTCCTATCAATATACTTTAACTCCATTATGAAATCCATCTCAATATTTTAGACAGGTCTTCCACACGGTCTACCATCTTGAAGGAAACCCTCACGCATTTTTTGGAAGAGTAATACTCTGATGACTGGTGTATTGCCACTGCCCTCTTCTGGAGGAGACGAGACAAGAACGGGACAGCTGGCTGTAGTCCCTACCGCTCCAGGTTACCAGGAAACTGCCAACTACTCTACAGCTCTTGATTTTTATTTTCAAGGTAGTGCCCTTGAATTTTATTTTTATGCTTGCCATGCAATAAAGATGTGCAGAATAGTAACAATCACAAAATGGCAGTGACAACAAACTGGTGGCCAATAAGGTAAATCGAATTTAAGAAGTTGATAACATGAAGTCCCTCTTGATTTCAGCTAAAAACCCACACACTTCTTGCTTTTGAAAGTGAGCTCTGGTGATACGCCAAAAATCTAGCTTAAAATGTGATCACAGATTCATTTTCTGGCCTAGCTGTGACAAAGCTGTGACCTTTAATAATATTGCTTCCTCTGCTAGTTTGGGCTGCTAATGAAAAGTATTTTGGTGACTCTCTGTCACCTCTTTCATAGGACCAAGAATAAATGAGTAAGAAATGTTTGTCATCAGAGCACAAGAATGGGATTCAAGGGATGCACATCTACTACCTGGCTCCAAAGACTCGGCCTCTGATCTTGGATGATTAATTCAGCCTCTTTGTGAAGAGCAAAAAAATTGTTCAAGCCAAGCAGTCTGGGAATAAACTATGTTATTGACATGGAACCACAGAAGTACCACAGCGACGATGGATTATATAAATGTCTCAGTAGGTAGAAGAACTCGGGCAAGATACATAAATTGGAAAAGCGATTCCTAATTCCATATCAGTAAAGCCACTCACTGATGGTGCTTGATTCCTTGTATCTCTGTTCAAATATCTTTCCAATCTTAGCCAAACTGAACAATTCCCATTGTGACAGGAAATAGGAAACACTACTGAAAATGCTAAGTTTAGCTTGAGGGTAATTATATAGACGTAGCCTTGGATGAATGGTGATCTTGATTGTGAATGGGAAGATTGTTGTTTAGAGTTTTTAATAAATAAATTTAAAAATTAGAGCTCACTCATCACTTGCAACTCAAAGCAAGAAAGAACAATAGGCTGTACTAGAGGCTATCCAGGCATGCAATCACAGCACTGGAACAGAAACATCCCACAGTCTACATCACCAGAATGCTAAAATAAAAACAGACAGCTGACAAGAAAAACACTTGATAAGCCATAGAATGCACACCCCAACCAACAGGAAAAATTGTAGAAAAAATTATTATTTTGATTTGATAACTGAACTACCTGGCAAAGTGAACTACTTCCTTCCAAATGAATGTAACAAAAATTAGCTAAAGCTTGGTTTTGGTTTTTGTTTGTTTGTTTGTTGTTGTTTTGTTTTTTAAATAAGAAAAACAAATATGAAAAAAAAAAACCCTACAGCTACCACACAACTTTAACAGAGAGGTAGTATATTTTACGACACCAGGTATGGCATTAGAGGAGCCCTAGGATCTATACCTTCCTATAACACGGGTAAGTGACATCTCTTTTCTACTCAACTGTTTCAAGAAGTTGAATCCTAGCCTCAAAGCTGTATTTTAACAGTCAATAAACACAGGATCTATAACAATGGGGTTACTCTTGTCCCATTTATCTGGTACAGGGTGGTTAACTAACAGTAATCCATGCAATCACACATTGGTCACATTTGTGACAAATCTAGCTGGACCCTCCTCTCCTAAACAGGGCATTTCGCAGCCAAGACAGTATGTATGCTTTCCAGCACATGCAGCTGTTATAAGGAAAGGTGCGTGGGAGATACAATGATACGGAATTGGTCTGCATTTCCACACAGTTAGTTCTCCTCCCACTCAGAGCCCTGACAGTGCACTCAGTGTATAACATTATCCTCTCTGAAGGGTTCCAGCTCTGTATTACCCTGGGGAAAATACTAGCATCTTATTGTCTCAGCCAATAAGTGGGGACTTGCATTTGATTGGGATGATTATATGTACTTGTAAGAGCTTAAATACTCCCCATGTGTAATATTCCCCTCCAGGGTGTAATTCCACAATTATTTGTGGCCCTGTTTTCTAAAATCCAGTACACTGATGTCATGATGCCTACTCAGTGCTTTTGAAAAAAATCTAGCTTTCAAGTTCCTGAACAGGAAAGCAATGCCAAACTGCAGACATTTATCCATTTGAAATACACATCCTCAAAGACCTTTGAAGATCTGAGTCTGTGTGTTCCCTGGAAAACTCTTTCTAGAACATGGTGCATCCTAGCTTTCAGAACCAGGACCATCAGATGCAAAAAACTCTTTGCACATTTCAACTTTGACTTTGGTACTGTTTCCCAGTCCACCGTGCAGCTCAAGCCCAACAACCATGCAGGCGGCCTTTCCAATACTTTATATTGCAATGGCCATTTTAAACAAGCCAATTGTTTCCCTAAGAAGTTGACAAATTACATGAAGTCACTGCTCCATAAGCAGTGAAGTCTTCAACAACTATATTAATACAATTCCCAGACTACTCTTCCACGCTTTTTTCTGTCAATAACCAACATCACTTTGTGCTTCCTCTTCACTTTTTGAAGCAGATGTTCTGTAACCTTCTCAGCACACAAACACTTCCTCCATCAAACTGGTAACTCTTCACAAAAACGAGCACTGGTGGGAGCTCCACTGAGCAAACTTGTATTTAAGGAAGCCTCTTACCACTTCTCATATCCTTGCCTTAATTTTACTTTTCTTTAAGCATTCAATATCACATTTGTTTGCCCTTTCAGCTTAAAAAAAAAAAAATTCTCAATCACTCCGACTTTCATAATGGCTCTTCCTTTAGCTGACATCAGTTCTCCAAAGCGCCACAGTCTCGAGAGTTCCCACATTTTTACCTACTGTGCCAAATTGCTCTGAATTAAATTAGCTGAACATCTAGCTGCAGAAATATATCCTAAAATTCAATGTGAGAGTCTGCTGTCAAAGTTTTTATGATAAATTCAAAGCCACTTTACTTTGTTACCTTCTAGACATGAGGTCCTGATGCAAATAGTTCATGTGTTAGTGTCTTACATCTAAAAAGCACTCCTAACTGTATGTCTGAAAAACCAGAGTAGCATAGAACATGTTAATAAACACTGTGGCAAGAACAAGAAATGTGATTCTTGGGAAAAATCCCGATCTGGCTAGATGAAATTTTTGGTTTATATTTTTTAACACACGGAGATAAAATTTACAACTAAAAACTAAGATAAACACATAAGTGACATCTCTATACTACCAGGTATTTCTTTCATGAAGTATGAATATCTAATAATTTACCTAATTTACAAATTGGAAAAAAACTTATTTTGCATAAGGCTGGATCATTTCTCCATTTTATTCATGCTGCAAATATGGACAACGTTTGTGTACTGAAAAACTGGTATAAGAAATTAGTCTTGTGATAAATGTGCCCATAACTATTTTTCACAGACTATAAGGAAGCCCTGCACTAGCTATCAACTCAAACCTGTATAAATTTCCTATGAAGAAAAAAAAAGGTCTTTATGAAAATTGGATATCCATCAATGTTAAGTCTTCTAAAATATTTATTTTAATATGAAAATTCACAACATCACATATTAATACATACTTCACATCCAGGTTTTATAAAAGTATAAAGGATTACATGGTTCATTTGTTAAGAGATGAACAACAGATCAGAGCTGTCACAGCTATATCCCCATTCAGCAAAGCATTTAAACATCAATTTTTGGCAACACGTATGAACAAGCTACTGTATCATTCTGAAGAAACCGCACACTAGCAAGAATAGCATCTATGTTTTCCATGGGGCTGTTTATTTTTATTTAAATGAGTCATGTATCTGCCAGACCGATTTTTCTTTGATTTGCACACATGTAACTAATATCTTTCTTACTGGCATTATTCCTGAGTGATACTACCAGAAGCCTAAGGAAAAAATCAGGTCTTTAAGCTCTAAGTATTATCAACATAAAATGGAAATCCTTTGAAAAGGATATGAGGTGGCTTTTTATGAGAAAATGACAGTCAGGAAAATGTCTAACTCCCTTTGACACAAACAACAGGACAAGAACTAAAGATTCATATCTATAAAGAAATCTGAAGCCCAAACAAAAGCCAGAAGGCACCTGATAACAGCTGGTATCTTTCAACAGCCAAACTATCTGAGTTTGGCAATAGCAAATGTATCATTTTGGCAAAAACAGAATCTCCCATCACTAGACAAACAGTGTCTTGAACCTGTATTGTAAAGTCCACAATTTTTCTACCCTCTCCTATGTGTAGTACTTTCAACAACTTATGTGGTAAACAGCAGTACCACTGTTAATTCTCTGATCACCTGGTATCAGGGCTCTATTGATAATTATAAATGATTTCATGACCAAGTTTAAATATATCTGCCAAAACAGAAATTAAACCTGCAGAGATAAAGCATTTTTTTCGCAATGCAAGTTTTTGACATAAGCCTTGCTGGATCTGTGCCTACATATGCAGCCAAAAACATTAGCAAACAGACTAAGCCTACAGCACAGCCACCTGAGCACTGCAGGCTTCCCCCTGCATTCCAAAAACACTGCAGTCCACAGCTTTAGCTCTACAGGTGAATAATCTGTCATTCTGGCCATGCACTAATGGGCTAATCAAAAGAGATTTTCAGCCTGTGGAGTATAAAATGGGACTGCTTCACTCTCAAATCAGAGAGAGATGTGTCACCATCAGACTCGAGCCTTCAGGTCCTAGTCACCACTTAGTATAAGAAATACAACCATTTTTTCAGATAGTAAGAATTTTGGATCATCTACACATCAATTATGAATGATGCATCAACATTTATCAGAATCAAACATTTTTCAAAATTTATTCCAATGATAGAGATTAAAGGTATTTAATAATAAAAAATAATCACATTTTTAATACAAAATTGAATATGTAAATCTTCATGTGATTATTTTATTTATCTTTAGAGGTCTATAAACACCTACACTTGATCTAGTTGTCTGGACTCTTACAGTCAATGGAAAAATAGGCACTTCTAAGATATAATTTATGTCCACTGTAAGACAGATACTAAAATCAGAAAGCGTTCTTTCTCCATCTAATTTTTATAACTTATTACTAAAGTACCATACTGCCTGAGCACTAGTCATTCATCATGGTCTCTCTGCGATGGTGCTGTAACTGGTCCTTTCTCTGTCTAGACTTACAGCAAGTTTACCCTCATCTCCCACTTGCTTTTCCTTTGAGTCATTGAACAGATCACCTGAACCCCATAAACCTCCACGCTTACCCTTTAATTTCATATGAAACTGTGCCTATAATACCTGGTGACACTTGCCCTTTTTCAGGGGAGCCCTTTGAAACCAAGTTAACCAAATTATCACAGGTCCAGAATTAAGCCCAGGAAGAGAGAATCGATTTACTTTGACTTTCCTATTAAGTTATATGAAGATTAGTTAAAGGATTTTCTTTTTTCTCCAGCTTCCATCTGCATCCTGTATAAGTGAAAGGATAGAATTGATGATATGCAGGTCACGTCTATCTTCTTCTTTGATCTGGTTAATGAAATTGAGATTCATTGCAATTTTCTGCTTTCCATCGTTTACGGATTGTGGTTACTTTGAAGATTCCTTGAAGCTTACAATATTTTTCCTCATAACCAGATACTATTTCTCCTGGATATCTTATTTCTTTATCACTGCCAGTGTAAGTTATTAATATAAATCTTCTCTCTAAAGCAATCTAGATTGACTGAGCTCCACAAACTTAAATTCCATCTTGAATTTGTACACAAATTTTTCTAGAAAATATTTTTGCTTTCTCTCTTAAACAAGCATCATGTATTTCTAACTACTGGTGCAAGCACTGGGGTAGCATTTAAATCATGACCTCACACATGCTAAAATGGTTGAAAAGGAGTCTTCATCAAGTTAGTGGTTCAACTGGTAGCTCAGTACTGAAGCAGTTCAGGACATTACCCTTTCTCTACCAGAATATGGAATTCACAACCATGTCGTGACTGTACACATCTACATAATGAGAAAGATGTTTCTTCTCTCCAAGAGTTAGTGGCAAGAGCAAGATAACCAGGGCATATAACAGGAAAGGCAAAAGTTCAAGGTTGCTGCTGGCTGATGTGTAATCTGTGCAATTCCTCTGAAAAAAAGGCCTTCCTAGCTAGCATGTTCCCAGTTGCTTTTTTGCCCATGGATCCTCCCTTGCTCCATGGTCCCATTCATAAGACCCTCATGAATGCAGGAAGAAAGAAGTAGGTCAGGCTGACAAGATATACTTAGCATATGACATCAATGAAACCATATCATGCTGTAAATGACAGAGAAACAGCCATAGGTGAGAGAAAAGCATGAGGTTGAGTTAGCTTGTGAAAGTCTTACTTCCTTTGTGACAGATTTGAGAGGTCTGTAAACATGCTGTGAATCCCTTGCCCTTATTTGGACAGAGTTCTGATAGAGATAGTGTGGTCCTCCCTTTAACCTAAGTGATTTGCTGCTGAGCCTTGTGCTGCCATTTCCTTCCTGGAGTAAGAGAACAATACAACCAGAGGAATCAGAGTACAATCTTTGCACCGACCTTCCGCCTCTTTACCTTCTGCAAAGCAGATTAGTCCACATTCTATTTTAATTCTCATGATGGCTATTAGTGCAAAGATTGGAATACATTAATAAAATTAAATAAAAAAAACCCACACCACATCTTCTTTACGTCTTTACCTTGCATGTTCCCCTGGCAAGCTTAGATAAGCGCACTAGAGGGAAACTAAGAATGCTCCAGACGGTAAAGGTTAATATTTCTGTGGTATGGCTTGGTTTTGCACAGTGATTAGGCTTGCTGCCAGCCTGATTCCTTCAAGGTTTTAACTATCTGCAGCTTGAGTAATTACATTAATAAACTTGCAGTGCAGACAACATACTAAACTCTAGCCACTGTTCATGTAGGAAAAGAATTGAAGTCTTTAAATACATTTTGTGTTCTAAATTCTCAACAAAAAAGGCAAATCCTGGCCTGATTTTCTCAGGAAGAACCATTTCTTACAAACCTCCAGCAATCTCTTGATTCTCAGCAGGATTTTTAGGACCAGGAGAATTCACTATCAGTCAAAGAATATTTTTTTTTTCTTTATTTTTAAGGTTACAGCAGCAGATCTAAAATTCTTATCCATCACTCATCACAGGTCTGCATAATTCAGATCCCAGTCACAGTATCCCTACAAATTACAGTCTGAAGACTTTAAGGTCAAAAGCATGCACCTGTGTTATTCAAGCTCAAAGAGTAAGTCATCAGCAACGATTTATAATCAGAGATGAATTTAGCTCATCATAGGTCAGTCCAGAAATCTTCAGGTCAACGCCGAAATAAACAGGTCCCTAAGTGACCAGACTGAGCTGCACACAATCCCGAGTATATCTTATGAACTAGTATATTATTTAATAAGAATGGAGAGCAATTGAATCTTGTTATGTAACAAACAAATAAGAATATCTTCACATTTGGATAACAGGTAAAATGTTTGCTAGCAACACAAAGGGAGAATTTTAAGCAACGCATTACAAGCCATATTGCTTTACCAATCTCTCTGAACCAACAACAACGAATACAATACCTCTTTCAGCAACTGTAATAAATGCAGTTTACTCTTCTGCAACAGGAAAAACTCCCTGCTAGCCCTAAATCTTTACTTCTGCCTCCACTGTATCCAGAAAGGAGATAAAAGGAGTATTGGCAGAGCAAGTCAGACATAGTTACTATCTTCCTGTAGGAAACCACAAGCACCTGTTAAGTAGTCAATAAAAGTATCTGTGTCTTTTTCACAAAATGTTGTTTCACTACTTCATCCCCCATGACTACTAGTTGTATACAGCAGTATACAACTGCTGTATTGCTTTGTTTCTTTCTTTGTTTTGTTTTAATTTCTGCATTGGGAAATGATTGAAAACTACAAATGTTTCATGTATATTTTACAGAAATCTACACATTTACCCTTAAGTTTACTCAGTGGAACAAGACTATGGTGCAGGCAGAACATCCAGGTTTCATTCTCAGCTCTGTCGCTGACTCATTGCAGAAACTTGAGGAAACCATGTGCCCTTCTAAACAAAATGGGGATAATAATCATTCTTACCAAACAGATGCGCAGTAAGACTTTGCTAATTAATGCCTGTAAGTACTTCGAAATCCCAAGATGAAAGACAAAGTGCATCATATGAATCCATAAAACATACAATAATGTATCTATGGAATAATGCATTTAACACTCCTTAATCATTAATCCTGTGCTTGTAAAAGGCAAACTACTGCCATCCCTTTCTAAACAGACTAGCATATATAGAGCGAGAAGCCAATAAAAGCTAAGGACTCGGTGCCTCCTAAACTTCTTTCACCTCACTGAGGTGGAATTATTTAAACACTACCAGTATCAAACAAAATTGCCTGGAGACAAACATGCAGCTCAGCTACAAAAACAACCCTAAAACTAAGAAAATAAATAAGCCTGTTTTCTGTATACTTAATCATTTGCAACTTGATCTTCAGGTTGGGCTTCAGCAGAACTGCTCTGCAATCTTTCTAAAGCCTTGTAAAGATGGAAAGGCAACAACAATCCATGATGACCAGTCCAAGTAACAAATATAAATCTAAAAGAATACAAAGTAACAGCAAAAAGTAGACCATCTTTAACACAGAAAGCTTACCATAAATGTAGCCATTTATTAGCATGACCTTCTCTTCTATCTTTATGGAGAAAAATTGAGTATCTATTAATAACTCATTCTACTTGAAGCAGAGGCATGAGAGGCTGTCAGTCTAAATTGTCTTCAATTTTGCGCTTGCTCTCCCTCCTCCTTTCACATGACTACGGTACATATGTTTGTTTTGAGGTTGTGCTTTATTTTGAGCCTTCCAGAAAAAGGAACTGAGCAAGCTTAAGGTATGTGGAGAGATGCACTAGTTATTCCTTGCCTTTCACGCAGGGACTGCTGATGCCTTGCATTTGGTTGACATGAAGACACATCATGTTTTAAATTACCCTTACATGGCTATTAGTGAGTTCTATCAACTGTTATGTTCTTGAAATCACTTCTCTATCTCTTCAATTTAATAACAGATGTTCCTCTCTGGGTTTGCTATTAAGGTGTTAAATTTCCTTGGATACTTCTCCCCTCTGTCTTCATAATTGGCTTTCATTTCGCATAAACCCTCAGCAGGTATTCTTAAGACAGCACAAACAACAACCCAATATATTTGACACCACAGGCATAACAATTTGAAATAAGAATGTGCTTTTCCCAGGAACACCTTTGGGAAAACCCTAAAAATGAACAGCAGAACTATTCACAATACAGTAAATATTATGGCAGTGAGAGATTAGGAGAAATCTAGGGCTTCAAGAGCAGACATATCTTTCAGTTAGGAACTCTGCATTTTAAAATATTCAGTCATCCACACTGCAAAAAATATCACAGGCACCATGTAAAGATTGCAAAAGTAAAAGGGTTTTTCTTACATAAATAGTATTCATGTAGCACTTTGAAGAAAGGGTTCATTGAGAATCACTGAATTCAGAAAGTGAACAAGTCCATGAAGCACTTAGATAAGGCAAAAACAGAAGCTTAGTTAAACCCTAGACAGACAGATGCTACTGACAAATTACACTAAAAATGAACACTTTTATAACATTTTTGAACACTTCTATCATCTTGACAATCTTTTGGTGTTTGAATTGGAGCACTGAGTGCTAAGTATATGCTTAACTTAAACAATTTAAACAATTGTAAGTCGGAATTAGTGATGAAATCAGACTATTACCTAGTTGTTTTGTCACTATTAGACTACAAAGAATAAGCTCTTTTATTGTTCTTTCATAACATAAGCTATCTAAATTCCTGGTTTATTCATATGGGCCTTTCTTTTTGCTTGTTCCAGTTCATCTTTCTTGAACATAAACCCTACAGTGACACAAAAAGGTAGAACTTTAAAATGTACTTTAAGTATTTCACAGTATAAGTAAATTGTTTCAGTGATTCATGATGAAAATAACATGGCTTGGTTTTTACATTTCTCTCCTTCCCTTTTAAATATGTATGGTAATTTTAAGAGACATGCAACACAGAATAGGATGTTGTGATAATTCCCCTGAAGTATTTACTTGATGTTTGTATTATTTATATAATAGTAGTCTATTATCAATCCAATAATGATGGATAGTGATAGTTAAATGTCCCTGTGGGACTTCACAGGCCTTCTTCCATAAAGTAGTTTTGATGGGACTATAAAAATCCAAATGTATTTCTTCCCATGCACACTTGACTAGATTACAACAGTGGGATTCATGCACATGAGAAAAGATTTACCACTTATCTGAAAAAGATATACTGCACTGACCCATTATGAACGAAAACCTTTTCAGCCCTGAAGTTATTCTGATAAATGAAGAAGTTCTGATAAAAGGAACAACATAGACCTTTAAAAGCACTGCAGCTTACAGGCATGCATTATTCTTCCAAGGTAATGCCAGCAATTATACTTTTAATGAATGTTGCAGATCATAAAAACAAAATATGTAGTGTTACGTGCCTCAAATATTTTTTTTTTTTTGTCCTCTTGGCAATTACTGCACACCACAAACAAAAGATCATTTTTATCCTCAAGGCAGATTTGATGCCAAGGACAATCACATTTTGCTTACTTGTGAATTTTGAAGGGGTAGTAGTCCACAGCTTACAAAAAGCTAAATTGTAGTATATTACTGAGGAGAAAGACAGGACCAATGACAAGGAACTAGGAGGATCCTGTCATTCATCAGTATTTAATAAAGATCATTTCTGATCTCAGTATTAAATCGACTAAGGTATCACATATGTGAAATGATTATAATATGCAAGTCTGAACAGACACCAGGAGAATCCCTTCATACATATGGAAAACAAATGGATGTTACCTTTTTATTCTGTCGGTTTATCATCAAGATTTCTTATTTATCTCACTCCCTTCATTTTCCACTCTGCCTTCTCACTGTGTTTTTTTTTTTAAGCCTCTCCACTTATTCCTTCCTCTTTCAGTTGCCTGGGAAATCCTACAGCATCTGATCTAACTTCTACAAAGAACTAGTACACAGAGCTACAAAGTAGGCAAACGAGGCTGGTTCAAACCCCAAAAGGACATCAGTGCAAGTGAATGCTTTACTCCAGACACCTTCCCCTGTGTACAAAAGTCCTCTCTCCTTTGCAGAATAAAAAGCATATATTATTAATAATTTCTCCCAATGGGTTGCAAGACATTTTATCTTTCAAATGTTAATTTCTTGTAGGTGAGGGGAATAAAAACTAACCATGGCATTGTAACCTCTCCAGAACCACAAATCCACTAACTCTAGCTCCTGAAAGAAAGTAAATTGAAAAATTAACCACTGATTTTGGATTGCCCTTATTGTGGCTAAAGAATTTCTCCCATTAAAAAAAAAAAAAAATCCACAAACTCTATTTAAACAGTAATATACATCAAGACTCTTTTCTAACGGTCCTTCTTTGGGATTGTAAGGAAAAGAGATAGAAATGGCCATACTAGACCAGATTCCAGACCATGCGGTCCAGTCAAAACTGGCTCTCAGATGCTTAAGAATAAGGCACAAGAAAACCACAGTAAATTCCTGTAGTATAATCTCTGGTTTCCTACAGGGACTGGAATAAGATATGATAAACAGTAACAAAACACCAAAGTACACAGGGCTTGACATCCCCTCCAATTCAACTACAATCCAGTTCCATCCACACATTACAGTATATAACTTAGTCATGTTAGGAAAATTTCCTGTTACTTTGTTACAGGAAATCAGAGCTGAGAAAATACCCTTTTCAGTATTAAATAAAATGATATTAAAAATCAACAACATTGTTCATCACGTGCTGGTAACTTTTTACCTAACAGACTAAATTTTAGTTACACAAACAGGAATATGAGGAGAGAGGGGAAAGAAGACACATCAGAAAGTGGCTAAAAAGTGAGGTAAGGTGGAAGGAGAAGGAGGCTTCTCCTTTGTGGTCCCTTAAATGCTGCATCAGTCTGCTGTATCCAATTGTATATTTGGACTGACAGGTCTTTGAGAAGTGTTCAGTGCCTCATTCAATGAGGCTGATACTAAGGACCTGGCCAGTAGCTATTCCTGCAGATCAGAAATAGGAAATGTCCCACTTGTCAATGTTGATGCAACAAGCATGTGACACTAAAAGTGACACTGAACAGTTATGTTTAATGAAATGTGGGTATTTGTTTATTTGCAGTACACAAATATTATGTTTACAGTAATTTACTGCTTCTGCTCAGAGCAGTTTTTCACAAAGAATCAGTAACACCTGAGCCCCATAGACACAAGTGTGTTATACCATTGGTGTCAGCGGTACAATGACCTCATTCACTATTTGATTCTTTTAGCTCTTATCATCATAGACAGCTTTTCTTCCTGTCTCATTCTGTTTCCTAAATTGTTCTGTCTTATTTTAAGACATTTTCCATAATTCATATATCAAGAAAAAATGATTTAAAAAATTTCTATCATTAGATCATAGAAATAGCAGCTTGTAGCTCTTTATATTTCATTTCCTTTTAACAGTATTCACTGAAATTAAATAGAAATTTTCCAAAATGAAAGCTAGAAAGGTTGCAAGCTAAGCATAAGGCCTACGGTTTATGATAATGAGTATCTTTCAAGGTCAAAGCTGGCAAAACTCTCATTTGCATCTAACACCTAGGATCAATATCTACAAAGAAGTCACTGAGCAGGGTTGCTTTACTTTGGCTGCATGAGATGCTTCACCTTTTGTAACTATGAAAAAAAGGTGTGACCTACCACCATTGTAGGAAATAAGCTTAAGTTCGTTTGAGCCATTAGAGCTATAGGAGTTGGTATGACATAAAGGATCTACCCTTCCTTCCAAATACTCTCTCCCTTATCAACAGTGGTTATACAAGATGTTACTCTAAAGTTTATAAAATCCATGTTTGTAATTCCTCCCTGGTAGTAATCCTCAAGAAAAGATCATCACAGCTGCTGCTCCCTAACACTCATCACTGGCAAGGTACCACAGAGCACAGACAGTTCAGATAAGACAGACATTGGACTATTGCTGATAGTGCAAGAAAATATCTTCTATTGTTTCTTCTTCATGTTTCATACCTTCATTTGTTCGGGTCAGCCACTTCTTGCATTCTGAAACAATTCAGGATGGAGCTTGCCAGGGTGACAGCTCTCTTCTCACTCTGTGACTGTCAAGCACATTAACTGGAAGGCGTCTAGATCCTGAAAAGCTCATCTATACACATTATTAACAGAAACAACTGCCTTTATGACAGATTTCCTTTAAAATACAAAAGCATTAGTTGTACCCATCTGCCCTACCACACAAACACAAAACTGCTTTACAGTTGCTGCTTTGTTCTTATCCTAATTCATCCAGCACCCAACAACCATGACAACACAGCAGCATTAACTGTACCCACTTAATCTTCAAATAAGCCAAAACTACTGAATCACAGGGAATGTATGGTACATACATTTGCATAGGTGATTTAAGATGAGCAACAGACACGCCTTCCAGCAATGAAACATTTGTAGTTTCAGTATACTCAGTAGGTAAACAGGCAGCCATTAGAACAGACAAACTGACTATAGCCACCATGATTTATGACAGTAGTAATTTTTTTAAAAAATTAATACACTCAAAGTCATAATAAAGAGTAGCACATAGGCAAACAGTCAGTTAATTTAAAGTGAAACAAAACAAAGACTTTTTAGAAGATCAATAATTCCCCCTCCTCCCTTCTTATACCACATTTAATTAAGAGACGCAATCCAATGGATAACATGTTGGACAGGACTCTGCAAACAGTATCGACAGATTTGCATTGACCCTGCTGAATGATCTTGGGCAAATAAACCTGAAGTACATAGAAAAATTCTCATCTGCAAAATGGACAGAATGATATCAACCACCATTCTTAGGCACTTTGCAAAACGCTTTACTGAAAATAGTTATTACAATCTAAGGGCTACTCTAGAACAAAATGCAGGTTCACACAATCACAGATTTCAATAAGAAACTATAAACTTGAAAATCTGACTTCATTAGGAAAAAAACAACAAACAACAAACACCCAAAATTTCATCCAGTTGTTCCTAGTTTCTAAATGCAACTTACATTGCAAGACTGCAGCAGCTCATTGCCACTGAGCCTTCCCAGCAGACAAAGCAACTGAGGCAGAAGGATCTGTGTTTTACTTAAGAACACAGAGCATGCAGAATGTCAGAGCCACAAATAAGACCCAGCCCCAAAGGCCCATATCCTGGTCAGGAAATCAAAATGAGACTTACTTTCTTCAGGGCACAGAGCTGGTTCATCAACAATGGAGTGCTTAAGCTGCATTGGATAGTGTATAAATACATTTTAGGCAACCAAAATGTGAAACTGTATGTGAGGTAGGACCAAAAGATGGTGCTGGCTCAGAAAAAGCGAGAGGAGCTATTATTCTCTAAGTGGATACATTGCTGTCACTTACAAAATTGCTGGTTTTGCAAAACAGCAACCTAATGAATTACCATGCATTAAAAATTGATCATCCCTACATAGCATTTTTTTAAACTTCTGTATTGATTTATGTTTTCATTTTGCATAATGCACCAGAGCCCAATTAAGATCTGTAGGAGGTGAAGGGGTAGGGGCACAGACTGAGAGGTCTTCTATGTTTGTTCTGTACTCTGGTCACTTCAAAACTAAAATGAACAAACCTATCAGGAAAACAGAAGGGATCCTAGCACACTACATTTAATATTCATTTGATCATTACCTGGCATGCTGGAGTGTTTCAGTCTAACCCCTCCCCTCTTCTACCCTGCAGGAAAGGCAGACAGTGCAGACTGCAAAGCGTTTCAGGGAAATAAGACAATTGGCCTGACAACTGAGGGCACAAATCTTGTGCCAGAACAAACCATCCTCAAGATTTCTACAGTCATCATACATAAAAAACCTGATCAGACTGTTGGCTTCAGACAGAGCCTTATGTCAGGCCCAGTATGACACAAGCACATTTTCCCAAACTACTTAAAGGTTATGTAATAGAGATCTGCAGAGTATTAGCAGTCACATGACACGTCCCACTAAGATTTCAAACTGCCACCTACAAAATTCAATTAGCAAGCAACAACAAGAGAGAAAGGAAGAAATACACTCCTGGAACTGACAGAGAATATTCTTCATGTTCTAAACTATATGCAGAATTGGGGACAGGGAAGTGGGGAGAACAGAAAGGAGGTTGTAACAAACAGGTAAAACTGTGACTGTTACAGAAGAGGGAAAATGCAGTAAACAGGACAGATTCAGCCACATATTCCCTGTTACAGTGACAACTGTCAGCTTCATCCCGCTGAATTCTAAGCACCATCAACTCTATCCGTCTTCAGTAAGAGTTTAGCCCATTAGCACACTCCCAGAGATACTGTGCTGGGCTATCGCTCCTGGTGTAAACTGGCATAGATCTGTAAAAGTCCCTGCTGATTAATATCAGAGAATATTTTTAAGCAAGTTGGACAATACACTTAACTAAAGATGCACTTCCCGTGTCGGTGAAAAGACACCATGATATTCCATACAGGAGTAACAAGTAACACTTTTCAACTGTGTAAGGAGGTACAGAAACATTCAGCAGAAGCTGAAGTGGTAAAGCCCCCAAATAAATTCCTGATTCTGGAGGAATTTAGTCTACATTTAAGACTTTTTGTAAGCCAACCCTGCACAAGTTAACCAGGCTCAATAACCAGGCTCAATAAGGGCTTATTTTCCTGCCAAAATTGTCAAGAGGGGGTATTATTGTCATTTTTTTCCCCACACATCCAGTGTAAAAACTTAATTGAAGCTGTCTATAAAAATCATTTATGCTCCTCAGCATAAAAAAAATTAAAAAATAATCAGTCTAGTCCCAGTAGAGGTGAAGCATGGAAGGAAAGAGGTGCATATGCTGACTGCCCATCAGCCCACTGGGCTCAGCTCAGGCTATAAGGAAGGTATCACACTGAAGAGCTTGCTACAGGATGATTTTTAAAGAAAAAAAATGGAAGACAGTTTCTAATTGTCATTAGATGAGAACAGAGAAGAGCGACTGTGCCATACTGCTGCATTCACAATGCCTTCTGCCTGATTCTTCACCGTAACATCGTGCACCACTGCTGCTGGCTAATCAACATCAAACATTTGGCATAGTAATACTTATTGCCTTAGAAACCAAGTGTTATACTGTTCGTAACAGAAAATATAAAACCTACAGTCCCACCTCCTCTGTCCTGACTTTTGCACTGTAAATGTTTCTGCCAAACTACTGCCATCATTAGGGAAACTAGGCTCTCCAAACTGAACATAAACTAAACTCCAAACTGAACATACCCATGAGAACAACAGAAAGTTTAGCAAATCAAATTTAATTTCAAAAGGCTTGGAATCAATTCAGATCCTTCCAACACTTGGAAATATTTTCCTATAGATCAACAACATACAATGCAGACTGTCAAGTGATTTGTAAGTAGCATCTAGAAGCTTCCATTGGGATTTAGCATCCTGATGGAGAAAACAGTCTTTGGTCTGAAGACCTCATTTTCTAAGCAGATAAAGTAAGCAGAATGTAGTGGAAAGGGGTCATTATTATTCCCATTTACAGAAAGAGAACAGAGCCCAAGAGATACCAATTGCCTTACCCAGGGCCATTCACAGAATCTGTGGCAGAGCTGGAAGTCACACTCCAATTTCCTTATCAAGTGCCATGTTCCAAGCACAAGGCAAAGTGTTGAGCCACAAGCCTATAAGCCATTCTAATTTCCTCACCAAAATGTCAACGGCAGGTGGCTTTACAATCATACTTTACAGAATGAACACAAGTCCAACATGTTATTTAACAGGATGGCTACGGTTAACAAAGAAACCCTCAATGACTAGACTCAAACTTCAGTGTCAACCAGCTGCTCCAGAAGATCATTAACTGTTCTCCCAGAGTAATGTTATCACTGCCATTTCCCAAGAGCCCACTCTGTGCAAATAAGCCTGACAAAAGCCCTCTTTTTCACTGGTGAACAGGAACTGGTTTCATGACACATTACTTTGAAGAAGCTGCATTTTTCCAGCATTGTGGATACATTTCAATTCTATTTTTAATCATGGTATTGGTACATATTTTTCAGTTCTAATGGCAATGAGCAAATGCTGCTGTCAGCAATGCTTCATGACAATTCTCATCTGTGGTGGACAGTCAGCTTAGAACATCAACAGTCAGACGAGTGATAATCATCAGTGGCACCAGGTGTTTTCCAGAAAATCTTAAATAGATTTCAGTTAGTACTATGCATGGAAAGATTTTAAAAATTATAGAGAGGAAATGTTCTCTCTATAGCTTGCCATTCTATCAAAGGGCTCACTGGACATGACAAACTAATGCTATGAAAGGGAGAAACAAAGGATTTACACAAAGTTCCACTTTAGTCAGAAGCTTCTGATGAATACTAAACCAAAACTAAGTCCCAGGAAAAAAAAATCATGACTAACAGATATTTCAGCTACTCTGACATATTTTGTAGTAGTGATGAGGGCCTATAAAAATTTCAATTAAGTGAAAAACAGCCTTGACTCTCAAACCATACTTCATTCAACATAAATATTGAAAGGACAGGACAGTGATGCATGACCAACTAGTTTCTTATTTTAGAATAAAGTCAGCGTGATTTTGGATATTTGATTTTGATATGTGGTGGGGCATTTGACACACATAAAGGAAAACCCCTTATACCAGAGGATACTATTTATCCAGTGATTGCAGGCATCTTATTTCTACTCCTGGCAATCCAGAAAGGCTTCGACTTTTGTAATAAGCTCTTACCAGAACGAACACTGTTGTGCTTATACATTCATTTCATACTCAGTATCACACACCTATCTAAACTACAATGAGTATGCACATCCAACACATATCTAAAATAGAATGAGCTGACATTCAAAGAGATACATATTTTGTATATATGGAAAAGTACATACCTAGCTTGTATCAGTATGAGATTGGCCTTATATAGAGATGCTTAAGATTTCTGAGCTTGTAATTGTCAATTAACTAAAGCAGCATGTATCAGCTATTCAGATCATTTTCATGCAGCAATCTGTGGCACTGCACTGTGCCATATTTTGTTCCATCTCACTTTTCCTACCCCTGAAAACCACGTGCCATTTTAAAGCTGTAATTTGGTTATAATTCTAGAAAAATCAACACATTAAATTTCTCAAAAAAAGTGCTCCAGGTACACCCAAATTATTATAAAGTTGCATGTAGTAGCACTGCACCTCTGTTCACTACCTCCTGCATACCGTCATACTGTATGTTAGCAGGCTGGAACTCATTCAGATATATAGCTACAAAAAATCAGGGTTTCTCTCTAGTCTGCAGGCAGCATGACCACTTCACTAGTTTAATTTAGAGTAAGTCTTTTTCCTATTAAAAAGAAAGTAGTATGCAGAAAGTCACTGTTCAGGACCACCAGATCTCTCTAACAAAAACAACCAAGAGTCACCTAAAAAAGACGCAACACCCTCCTTTAAGGTACTAGAAGTAATGTGTACGGATTTCAAAGGATGTCTACAGTGGTGAATCCTGGCTGACATCTGTAAGATTTGATCTGAATTGCCTCCCGCATTTGTCAGCTGGGTAGACTTGAAAGCCCTCCTCCAACGAAAATGTAACAACTCCTGATAAAAAAAAGCTGAAATATAAAGTGACTACAGTAACTTTCATATCAATTCATGTATATGCTATTTTTTATTATATTGAATTTATGGGGATGCTTTAATTCCCACTCTGTTGCTTGGTCTGTGTTTTAGTATTTCATGCTGTTTTCTTAAAGCAGCTCTTCCGTTTTGCTAAGAAAGAGTCCTTATTTGTATTTTGATGATGGCAATCATAGTATTCTTTCCCTGTCTCAGACTCTGTATTTACTAGATGCAGTGACAAGATTCATTAATAAGTTATTCTGCTGAGTTATTTTATATATAAAACTCTGCACCACTACTTGCACTGGACAAAAAAAGCCCAGTCAGTGTTTCACTGCTAAAATAACAGACAGCGGTAGCTTAAAAAAAAAGCCAAAGGCTTCATATGCACTTAGATTTTCCTCAGTTAAAATTGTACCAAGACCATGTACAACTGTAATGTCGACCATCACATCACTCTTGGAAAGGCACACCTTCTCTGCCCAATTTTGAAAAGAGGTTAATAAAAAAACCCTGCAGTATCCCCTATAACACTGAGCACAACATACTGGTACGTGCTAACTAATTAACTGGTATTTATATGCATATGCTATAATAAAATGTTATTATTCTGTTCTACATACTCATGTACATAAACATACTTCCCACAAATACTGCTATGTATAGTGTGTCCACATAAATAAATATATAGCTGCAAAAGATCTCTCCCTTCTACCAAAAAAGGGTAAGATATTTACTTGCAATTGGTCTAATTTAGCATTATGTGCCAGACAAATACCACATATAATTTCATTAACAATATCTCTATGAAAGAGTAGTCATATTGATGACATTGCCATGACATGACTATATACATCTGCAAAACAGATACTGTGAATATGCACCATGCCTGGGGGCTTGGGGGCAGCGGGGGGGGAGCTGCTAGGCAGTATGATTACTAACTTTGCCCACAGACACTAATACAGAGAAGAAACATGGCACCATCAAACATGTCAATATAGTATTTATTTTATTGGAATCCTTAAAAGTGACTGGAAAATGACATCAGATTAAACATCAATAGGAGGGAGGATGGAATAATCTAGCAAGAGTTTAATCCCTTTACCTAGTGCTCGTGCATGATATTAACACATTTTATTATTCTAAGCAGCACCTAGAAGAAAAGATCCAGTGAAGGGCATGATCAAATTGCAGCAGAATAATAAAGTTTGTCTGCCTCTGATAAGAGTTACTGCTGCATTACTGCTAACTAAAAAGAGGATTCTCCCCCACACACACTTACAGATCTTCAGCCCTCCCATCCTCATTTGGCCTGTAAAGCATTTAACAGAAATATCTATTTTTAGAAAGGGTGAAATCTCAGCATACCTTCAAATCAAGTGCTTCCGATGTTCAGCAAGATCATTGCCGAGAGAGAACTGCAGTCTACTGTGTCAAATTACAACCTTGTAGAGAAAGGCGGCAGCGTCGGCAGCAGCAGCATTGGTGTGTTTGCACTGCTAGTATTCAGGCTAGAAATGATTCATTAGTTGTCTGCAGGGAGGCAGGGTGAAAAAGAGAGAGCAAGCATCATCGGCCATGCAGCAGCTGCCAGAGCCTATGAAACAGCAGTGCTCGCACACACATACGCACACAAAGATGGCTTTCCCTATTTGCCAGTTTCTCTTTCACATAGTATTAACCCTGACACAGCAGCAGGGAGCACGGACAGGAGCTGACAAGCAGCAAGTGGGATCGCAGCAAGGATGTGTTTCAGTGAGGGGGGCGAAGGGGGGAGGCGGGTGTTTGGAGATTTTATTTTACCTCCAAGTAATGCTATCACAGGATCTTCTCAGTAGGTCATCTGTGGCCTACTGGCACGAACCAATGAACTGTAAATGTGAGCTGCAATTTTTTTTTCACTCCCAAGCCTGCCCAATGGAAGGCTTAGAAACTCAAATGCAGAAGGGTATTAAGACAGATTACCTGGAGCATCCTAACCATTCTGTCTTTCCTCTTCTCAAGAAAACTATATGCAATATATTTGCACAAAACTTCTAAGGATGCAACTATCATCTCCCCAGCAGCTAGAGGGAGACACTGTAAGGGGACACAGGGAAAGATTTTAAATAAATCAATTTTTTAAAAGCTCAATTTGATCTCCCCCCACACCCTTTTTTTTCTTCTATCTTTTTTTTCTCCCCAGCAGAGATTATCTGACTCACAGAATCTGAACACTTCGGGAGTGCATTCACTATTAACGTAACTGAATTTTCAAGGCTGATGAAGGTTAAATTATCAAGAAAACATTCAACGTTATGTTGAGTGGAACTTCTGTATTTTCCTTTCATTATTTAACAGGGGAAGGAAATATTGCACTATTGAGGCACTATTTTGTTGAATTCTGTTAAAGTATCTGCAGAAATACATCTCAATTTAATAATGTCTCCCTACATTAATTTACAATTCCTTTTCAAATACCAGTCTTCCACTCACAGTTTTACTAACAGGCATAATGAGGAAGAGGAGGGGAATTTTCAGAAAAGTTTGGCATTAACAAAAGGAGCCAGATGTCCTCCAAAGCCTAATAGTTCTTTATGAAGTCGAAGTGCATGGAGAGTGCATCAGATGCTTCACTGGAAGGTATTAAGAGCTATGGAAGAGGGACTTGTCAGATGATCTCTTTCTCAAGTTTTGTCTTATCCAGATTTCCAGTCTATGATAAATTTGAACCTTGAACCACGAACAGCTAAGGAATCCTTGCAAAATGACATTGCCTATATTTCTGGATATTCCAGTTCCCAAGCATCAATCCATTTGAGTGCCTTATTAAGACTGTTACCCCCAAAGCTTTTTCAGTAACACTGAGTTCCACCACTCTCACTTGGATGAAAAGCATTTCTCTTCAGAGGTTTAGAATTAAAGTATGGTGCAGACTATCACAGTGTGATCTTCAAAGCAACTGATTGCTTCTGAAAAAAATCTGTCCCTCATTATATGAATGAAACAGCTAAAAGCTTGATCCTTGGTTCTGTGATATTGGGAAAAAAAAAAAGAAAAAAAAAAGAAAAGGGTTATAGATAACGTGTACTTTCTTCCCTGAAAGTCTACTGTGGCACATTCTAGAAAGACTTCAGCTTTCTGAATGGAAAGTCCAATATCTAAAAATAGGGTATCCAAGACCACTCTTTTGTGCGAATCTCAGCCCCAAGTGACCTTCTCTGAGATTATTCACAACTGTAGCGGGAATAACGAACTCCGATATTTTTGGAGAGAAAAGCTGTTCCTACTCAGGATCATATAGAATCACAGAATCATAGAATCATTATGGTTGGAAGAAACCTCAAAGATCATCAAGTCCAACCGTATACCTGATGCCACCATGCCCACTAAACCATGTCTTGAAGCGCCACATCTAAACTTTTTTTGAACACCTCCAGGGATGGTGACTCCAACACCTCCCTGGGGAGCCCATTCCAATGCTTAACGACTCAAGGAACTCATGTTCCTTCCCAGATTAGATTATGGCTTTGATCATCAGGCAACTGCACTCTTATAACTAGTTTGTGGCATAAATAATTTTTTTTTTTAAAAAAAAAAAAAGTATAATTTTGGAAAGTTAGAATTTTTTTTTCTCAGCTGAGCTACATGCAAGCTTCAAATCCAAACGTTCCTTCTGACGTGCTGACTATATCAGCATGTATCATACTGTGCTTCAACAACATATACAGATCTGCAGCATATGACACAGAGTAATATGAGAAGATTCCAGGTGACAGATTCTGGAAATCTATCTTGTCTAGGCTGGAGACTAGATGAACATATCTGTTGCTTTATATGCATTTGTACAAACAAAACAAACATTTGCTAAGCTAACTTGATACTTGAAAATAAGTCAGATCACTGTAAAATGGCATTATTAATGTGTTACACTGAACCAAGCCCACTCTTCTCATTCCTTTTCATAGGTGGATTTAAAAGATGTATATCTGTACATGGTGTGTGTATATATATGTGTGTGTATAAAATATGTAAATTATAATAAACTTTCTGGAAATCTTGTTTGAAAAATACAGAAAAGTATATTAATAAAGTCACTGAAAATAAAATAGTAACTAATTTTTTAAACTATCAGCACAGATTCATTGCTATGAAGATTTTAAAACATATTCTTTCTCAAGTAAACATTTAGAAACTTGAGTCATCAAAACTTGACATATTCAACTTGTTATGCCACAGCAGATGAGAACTCATATTTTACTGGAACTGTAACATGTTAGGACATTGTTAACATAAACAGTTTATTATTAATTCAATAGTTTATATGACCAAATATCAGCATCAAGCATATAGCTTTATACTAACTTTTTGCCCATTCTGGGCTGGATGCAGCTACACTGATGATGGACTGCTGGTAACTAGAAATGCATATATAACAGTAGTGTTGAGACAAGAAACAGAACTACAGTTCTGTATACCAGGCCAAGAAATTCCTCCAGAATAACAATCCCAATACAATGATTCTACTTTCTGATAGACAGTTTTCTTTAGAAAAAGAGAGAGAATATAAGACATCTTTCTATATACGATAGGGCTCTATGAAATGCTATTTTAACTATGTAACCTTTCACAAGCCATAATGAATTTCATGTTCTTTCTGGTCTTTCTGAATTACATTAAACAATTATTTAAAATACCTCTAAAAAATTAATGTTCCTCTTTGTACCCTTAGTATGAAAAATAAATCTTGTAGCATGTTGTTTCAATAGAACAAACCAAAATGATGATAAACCCTTTCTTTCCTAATTCCACTTTGTACAGTGAGATAGGCTGAAAAAATAATAAAGGAGCTCACCTTGCTAGCTGCCAAAACACAAACAGGGCCTCCTGTGGAGATAAAGGACAGCTGTCTCTGAAGCCACAACAACTCTTTTTGAGATTGTTTCAGTAATTCCTCCATGTCGCTTGGCTTCTGCCCCATCAACCCTTCCTGCATGACAGGAAATTTTCAATTTCTGTTTTCTCAAATATATGGTGATAGCAACATACGATTTGTCATAGCTGAATTTCTAATTAAACAAGAACATCTACTATAGCAATGTATCTATATTTATGCATGTGACTTTTTGTGCTTAATTTAATAATCCTCTGCCACCTAAAAAGCAAGATGTCTTTTTGTAGCATCAGCAGCACAACATCCTACACTTTGAATGCCCTAATACTTCATGCTTAGTAAACTTCCTCTGCTTATGAAACAAGCCAGGTTAGGTTGAGGTAGAAAACAACATGGGCAATTCTAATCTTTGTGAACCGGAAGAAGTTCCTCTTACATGATGTGTTGCTGTAACAAAGGGCTCAGAGATGCTGCTGGTAGACCACTAAATTAGTACAAGACAATGCTGAGAAGAGTTTTATGCTAGTATAGTAATTACAAAGTATAGGAATGCCACTCAGTAATCCAAAGTACAAGTTTATATCCTTTGTGAAAGTCTTAACTTGAGGCTAAACCTCAGTATTGTGAAAAGTATTGTGAATTCAGACCCAAACTCTCTTCTACACATGAAAATTTACAAAATATTTAATATCAATAAGCTATCTGTTTGGATGAAAACTGAAAAACATTTTTTTTCCTACTTGGTTTTAACATCTCTATGAATAAACTATTTTCAATGTAACTGTTTACCTGCACAGTTAGATATTAAGAACAGAACTGGATTTTTACCTACCCTCATGCATCCTAGTTGATTTTTGAGCTCTTCGCACTCCACTCGCAGCAGTTGGATCTCTAGATCTTTTATACTTTTGGATTGTTTGTTGATATTTTGCAGATGCTGGGCCTTAACATTGACAAAGTGTGCTTTCTGCTTTAGAGGAAATGTTCTGGTAATTGTTTTCGTGATGACAGTAGTGTTATTGGATGACAGTGTCAATGAAATTGAAGGGCTGACATCCTGGTAAAGAGAAAATACATTTTTCATGTCATTTTTGCTAAAGCTTTGTCTGAGGGACAGAGTATAATTTCTTTCAAAAGTCATACCATAAGTGCATTATTTGAAAATTATCTTCTTCAGATCTTTCATTCAAACAGTAAGCGAGCAAGAGACAATCTCACTTGATCAATCATCAGTAAAGAGGTCGAGATAACACAAAGAAATGAAAATCAGACAATTTCTTTTCATGCATTTTTTTCTTCATTCAGTGGGTGCCAGCCAGCCATCACTCTAACTATATAGATACCAATGTATTTACCACTTGATGGCAACATAGTGCTGCTGCTTAGCCACTACTTCTAGTCCTTCACTCAGCATTGTATCACACAGCTGATTAAGAAGTTACCCTTGCTGCTGAATATGCACCTCACTTGGAAGCTGTGCTCCAGCTACATCTGAGATGCTGTATTCCAAAAGGCATGTTTGACCATGCTGCCAACCCTTCACTGGCAATCAGCTGTTACACAGTCCAACTTACAGTATGAGAGGAGTGGAAGAAAAGAAGCTCCCTTCTGAGACATGGCAGTTGACAGCTCTTTATGTCCCAAGTCTTCTTGCTTTACACACAGTAATTACCTTACCCCTTGACTTGTCCCAATGGGCTCTCTTGTGCAGTAAGATAGTACACCACTTCAGCAACATTATGAGAACCTAGCCAAGTGACACAGGTTGATTTGGCAAGATAATACTCTGCATCATGTATTAAATTTAGTTTTGATTAGGAGGGTCTATCTTTAGTGTTGAAACAAACAGGTATCAGGTGCTTCAGTGTAAGAGCCTTACAGCCCTCCAGACACTCACAGAAATTTTGGTGCTGAATACACAGTCATTTTGCTAAAACAAGAGGCATTGCTAGAAGTCAACATGATTGTAAGAGAAATCTCACTGAATCTATTTCTTCTCACTTTTTTTTAACCAGAAAAGTCTAGGTATCTCTATATATGGAAAATGCACAAAAAGTATTATTCTGTGCAGGAAATTAAGCAGTTCGGGTACCCCCATCAGCTATCCAAATTCCATTTTTTGTAACATTTAGCCACCTTTCTCAAAATCCATGAACACCGAGTAAAACCTTTCAAAACCCATACTGTCCTCAATGTTAATTCTACACACTCAACAACTAATATACAAAGGCAGACCCATTTAAAGCTCTTGCATTTTACAATTAAGCTCAAAGTAAGTCAGGAGACAAAAAAGCTAACTTCTTAAGACATGCTTGCAAGAACACCACTTCCAGCCTGGTATTGCCACTTACAACCAGTCTATCATTTGAAAAAGTTACTACGTTTTCAACAGTCTACATGTAAGACTGACTTGGTATAGCTTTAATACAGAAACAATAATTTGCCCCAATTTGTGTCATATTCAGTCAAGAATATTAATGTGGTTGAAAACTGACATTCTAATTTAAGATTGTGTAGGATTTTACTTATAGCAGAGAAAAACATTCTTTTGGTTAAATGTTGTACTTGTATTTCACACCCAATTTTAGAGAGGACAATTGAATTCTCAGTTCATTATTCTGTGATGTGCAATCTCCAAAGTCTATAACATATGTTTTCTTATTTTCTTTATGAAAGTTTTCCCTGTTTTTCCCTTTTTTCCTTTCCTGTTGGGGCTAGAGAAAGAAACACATTCAGAGTCATATTTCTCAAACCCACATTTTGATGAAGGTCCAGACACTGATCACAGGTGAGAAAACGAAACTTTCAACTGATCTGAACTACAGTTTCACAATGAGGAGCTCTCTTTCTCTCAGTGTTTGCTCAGCCAGCCCATGACACCAGTCCTCCTCAGTGTTGAAGCTCAATGAAGCTCACCCAAAACTCCAGCCCTGCCCACTGCTTCAAGCGGACCAAGAGAGATCCTCCAAGGTCATAGCTGGTGCATTACTGCATGCTGGTGTGATAAAGAGGTTTAGAAGCCTGAGTAATCAAAGTCATTAAACTGCAGTAAATAGTACAAGCCATATTTTACACGTAAAAAGGCAAACACTAATATTCAAATAATTAAAAAAACCAAACAGAATTCTCTTCATTTTTAAATAGTAACCACTAGAAACCTGTAAGATGAGATCTGTCTGAGGTAGTATTATCAAAGAACAGCTGTATCTACTAACTTCATTGTACCATCTATCTTTCCTGGCCTTTTTTTTGTGTGTATGTATTGGAAGTGTGAAAAATAAAATTAAAAAAAGGTGCAAAGTCCAGATTTCCGGTCACTTAATGTGAACCTTATAAACATAACTTGGCCAGATACACACCACTAATACAAAGATATCCAAACTTGGTGAATACTCAAGAAAAATTTGAATATTAATTTTTAATATTTTTTACATTTGTAATATACTGAACAAAAAATCCATTAACTTTGGACTAGTTCA